>NC_090652.1:107326966-107626966 GCF_040937935.1 Hyperolius riggenbachi
GGTGAAAGTCAGTTTCTTTATCACACAGTGTGGGCTGGGTTAGCACAGGGAAGCAGGACATTTGGGTGCCCTCTACTGGCAGAAATTTGGGCACCGCCATTGGTACCTGTATAAATAGCGGTAATAGTATGAAATTTGGGAGCCCGATAAAAAGTAGGTGCTGGGGCTTGCCCATACTGCAAAATATGGCTTCAAATAGGGGGTGCTTGCTACTTGCTGCTGTTTATTGGATGCCGTGGGCACCCAGGTTTCCTTTGCTTTTCCTCGGATTGGCGGGGGTTGGTTATGGTTAGCTGTGGGGGGGTTAAGGTTAGGTAGCTGTGGTGAAGGTTATGGTTATGCATGCGGGAGGGAGGTGATTAAGGTTAATTGTGTGTGGTTAAGGTTAGGCATCAGGCGGTTGGTTAAAGTTAGGCTTTGTAGAGGGAGTAAAATATTGGTAATTTTTGTTTTTACCTTAAACTTTCCACCTGTGCATTCTAGAGTCAATAAACACTATAGTGTTGCGTGTTTAGGCTACATAGCAAGTGCTGGTCAACGAGTGTTAAAACAATGTAACAATTAATAATCTATTTCCCCAGCAGCTAGTAACATCAGCGAGGCTTGACATGTTTGCGGGCAGTAAGCATCATGCATGCCATTGTGCATCCCCTGGCTAGTCTGAAATGGTGTTCTGTAGAAATTGTAATAATTCATAAATAGAGTACACACACTGATAGCTTTCTTCTGTTCAGCATTCAGAAGTTCTTGTGCTGTATTTTGGTCTCCAGAGACAGCAGCCCTGAGTACAGTTATTCTATTAAACCTCCCTCCCAATTCCACCCCCCCCCACACACACTCGGCTTAGCCCGGCTGAAGAAGATATTACTATTCAGTAGCTGCTCTGAGCTATTTTCTCTTACACATCACAATGCCAGTCCCCAGAGCCTTTACATATTTCACAACTACCGTTTCCTGCCTCTCCAAACATTACCCTCTGAACTTCAACATAATGGAGGCCTTCTTTCTCTCTGTTAGGCATAATACCTCTTATGTATTGTCAGGTAGACGTGTACAGACAGACCTCTAAAAGCACCAATACGCCGACATGAGTTGTGTATAAAAGATCTACCTCTAAGCTTTCATGTCAGACCACTGTTGGGATCACAGTTACATTATAATTTTTTTCTTTTTTTCTTTATGTTAATGGAGCTTGTGTGTATAGTAAAGATCTGTGAAGTCCAAGCATCTCTGTGAAGTTTTCTCAAAAGTAAACATTCTCTTTCACAGTTTAACTGCTTCAGGACTGTACTGATGAAATCTATGCCCTGTTTGGAACCAGTTATTCTCCTGCCAGGGCTTAGATTTCAATCATCCCTGCCGCACGCTGTTGCTGATTGGGCCGCTCTTCTGCCGCTGCATCCCCCTCCGATGGCAGAGCTCCCTGAGCCAGTCAGGAGCTGATTTCATTGGCTCCTGACCCCATGATCACTATGAGCCAATCACATTGATGACAGGGTCAAGAGCCAATCACATTGATGACAGGGTCAGGAGCCAATGAAATAAACTCCTGACTGGCTCAGGGGGCAGAGTGAGGGGGGCTGCAGTGAGAGGAGAATGGAAGTAGCAGCAGGTCAGTGCCGCTTGACCTCAGTAAGCCCCATTTTTTTAAACCAGCAGTCTCTGGTCTTTAAGGTGCCAAATGGGGCCAGATACTGCTGGTACAGAAGTGGTTACCCTCTGCGCTGAAAGTTGTGTGATACAGATATATACATCACAGATAAAGGACACTCGGGCAAAGTGACTTGACTGGACTTTTTTTTTCCCCCATTCTTCCAACTAAAGGACAACTGCAGTGACAGAGATATGGTGGCTGCCATATGTATTTCCTTTTAAACAATACACATTGCCTGGCCTCCTGCTTGACCCTCTGCCTCTACTACTCTCAGCCATAGACCCTGAACAAGCATATGGATCAGATGATTTACTGGTCGTCCAGCTGATCTATTTGGATGCAGTAGTGTCTGAATCACATCAGGAACAAGCATGAAGCTAATCTCGTCAGATCTGACAATAATGTCAGAAACACCTGATCTGCTGCATGCTTGTTCAGGGTCTGTGGCTAAAAGTATTAGAAGCATAGGATCAGCAGGGCTGCCAGTCAACTTGTATTGCTGTAAAGGAAATAAATATGGCAGCCTCCATATACCTCTCACTTCAGTTGTCCTCTTAAGATTGACTGTATTTGCCGCATGCTTGATTCAGTCGAGTGATTTAGACACTATTAATGCATGAGAGATCAACTGTTTTGAATGTATCAAATATGCCATCCTCCAGATCCCTCTCACTTCAGGTGTGCTTTAAACGAGAAGCACATTAAGTTTTGTTGGTTTGTTAAATTAATAGGAACCAGATTTATTTCTAAAGCAAATCTTGTGTCTTTCAAATGGTGTAGTAGTGTTCAGCATTTTCTCTACCCAACTGCTCTATTCACATGTTTGAATGAGTTGGATAAGAAATAGATAAACAGATTTCTTGATTTTCAGCTCCAAATCCATTATTGTCTGAAGATGAATGGTTAGGTCCTATCTGGGTGAAGATGGTTGTTAGTAGCACCTGAAAATGGTTAAAACACTTCATCTATCCTCTGTTCTTCCATCCTAGTCTGGTATGCTGGCTCTTCCGCCAGTGACAGACGCAAACTTCATAGCGTTATCAAACAGGTGGAATGGGTCATCGGGAATCCACTTCCACCTCTGGACCTTCTCTACAACCTCAGACTGCACTCCAGAGCACTGAAGATTGCCAATGACCCCTCTCACCCAGGTCACCACTTTTTCATTTGGCTCCCTTTGGGCGGAAGTATCGGTCCATCTCCACGAGGACCACAGCTTCTTCTATACCGTTGCAAACGTCTAAAGTCAAAAACTATAATGTTGTAATGTTAACAAAATTTTTTACGGCACGCTTTTTCACCGTATTAACGATAATTGCATTAAAGTCTATGGCGGCGCCCTTTTCGTCCACCCTCAGCAGGCGCCCTTTTTTTCTGCTGCCATTTTTACAGTAATAAGTGCATAAATGCGGTGACATATGTAATAGCCAGCCGCTGTTACCCCCACACTATTATCTGCTGCAACCCTGGTAGACAGGATTTGAAACCTCATGTAGCAAACAGTCACTATTGTCTTCCTGCCACTGGTTTCCCAGCACCTACAGTAAATTAGTGACTATTCAGACCTGCTTATGATCATTCTGACCTGGATAAGCAGGTCTTATGTATGAACACGTACTGCAATGTAAAAAATACAACAGCCTGTGTGGTATTAAAATCATCTGCTCCTTGCGTTATCATACTGCCTCTTCTATGCAAGCCCATAGCCCTCGTGGCTTGCCGACCTGATCATATTGCCCGGACACCAGAAAACGCCTGTTGAGGGAACAGGAAGGCCATGTGGAGATGCAGATCGGTGGGAGTGGAAACCGGCATGGGGCACTACTAGAACACCAGATAAGACTCTCATGGGGGAAAGAAAATAGCCCCTATTTGTGCTAAACAAGTTCCAACCCTCATATGCCCTGTTGGCACTACATGCCCCATCAGCCCCTATTACAGACCACTAGAACTCAAGGGACACCTGTATGGGCTGGTAGTACAACCTGATAAAGTATAAGATTATGACATACTACCCAATCGACTGACCGTACTAGCTTAGACAGGATAGTATACCTCCACAAGGTATAACAACTAGAATGCTACACCGGCACCTAACAAAAAGGACTCCTGCATGAGATTCTGAGTCCTTTGTACCAGCACTGTGTCCTGGAGGACAGACTGGGCTGTGGATGCTGGGGAACAGAAGTGTGGAAGCTGCAAATGAAACAGAAGAGAAGCTGGGGGGATGGTGGGCTGCAGTTAGCCGTGGTGACTATAGTGGGTTTGTGTGCAGGAGTTGGATAGCGACCTGGATGTGGTGTATATTATTATTATTTATTGTATTTATAAAGCGCCAACATATTACGCAGCGCTGCACAATAGATAAATGGGTTAACATACAAGGTAGAACATACGGAAACTCACAACAAAACAAGATTGTGCAAATGATTTGATAACAATACAGTGCCATAGGTCAAAATAGAGACTGTTCTAGTCCACAAGAGGGGTGGTTGTCAGTAAGATTGCATAATCAAGCTGTAAACACTAGGGAGGAGGGCCCTGCCAGAGGCTTACAATCTAAAGGGTGGGGGTGGAGACAATAGGGGCATCTTTTGAGAGGGTGTCTAACAGAACATATTATGGTGCTGGGGGTATGCGAGCATTAAGAGGTGAGTCTTGAGAGCTTGTTTGAAGGTATTAAAGGTGGGGGCGAGTCTGATGGCTGGTGGGAGCGAGTTCCAGAGAGTAGGGGCAGCCCTGGTGAAGTCCTGCAATCGTGCATGTGACTGAGTTATGCGTGGTGCGACTAGGCGCAGGCCATTGGAGGATCGGAGGGGGCGGGCTGGTATGTGCCTGTGGACCAGATCAAAGATGTAGGTCGGACAGGTCTTGTGCACTGATTTGTAGGCCAAGCACAGGATTTTGAAATTGATCCTAAAGCTAATGGAGAGCCAGTGTAGGGCTTTACAGAGCGGAGTTGTAGAGGTGCTGCGGTAAGAAGAATGCATCAGTCTAGCTGCCGCATTCATTACCAATTGAAGTGGGGCAGTATGGTTAGAGGGGAGGCCAGACAAAAGAGAATTGCAGTAGTCTAGGCGGGAGATGACAAGGGCGTGGATAAGGAGTTTAGTGGTGTTAGGGGACAGGTAGGAGCGGATCTTGGAGATGTTGAGGAGGTGGAAGTTGTGTATTTGGTCTTTGTGAAGTGTCTAGCTGGCAGATGCCGAAGTTGTGATAAAACGTGTGACATTACAACAGCAAGTCTGCTATTGTAGCGGTTCTGCCACTCTATATGCCATATACCATTACCGGGCTACAAAAACGGTCAGCCGATTGCAATTTTCATTTTTCAGTTTAAATTTGTTTTTACGAGAGTCCTTCTGCCAGTATTCTGCTCAGTGTTATTTTACTGTTTGGCTTTATGTTGTTTATTTTACAATGGTTTATTTGTGAAGATGGGACAATCTCCGATTCTTCGTGTAATTTTATAGCCCAAGAGGTGATTTGTATCTGTCACAGTGGCGCCAAGTCTTCCGCGATTTCTGCCGTGAAGCAACAAATGAATATTTAATGCAGACAACAAATATTAAATCAGAGGGCTGCTGTTGTGCAGCCATTTCCACCTAGTTATATTGTTTATATGGGAATTTGCATTTATATACATTTGGTTTGGTTTTATGCAGAGAATGGATAGGGTTTATATACTGAAATGTGAAATTTTACAAAAAGCAGAAAAGAAGGTAACTGCCTTTATGTGGTTCTGATAAAATGGCTTTTATATGATATGGTGAAGAGCAGCGGGCTACCGGCACCAATCCATTAGCGGGCCAAGATCTTTTTATTAAAGTGTGTGTACAACTTTCCCAAGTTTCCTGCTCCTCTACAAAAAGTAAACTGACCTCAACTGAGCTACAAACAAATCGAATCCCCTTTTGAGAAAAACTTCTGCAAAGATTGTAGAACCCATTAATTATTATTATGTATTGTATTGATAAAGCACCAACACATTACACAGTGTTGGACAATAAATCGACATACATACAATGTAAACAAGAGGTGACAGAGAGGTAGCAAATGGTTATACAACATAGCACAAGGTTATACATGCAAACAGCATATAAGGTGCATGATCATGAGATTTTACAGAGACCCAGCAATTCAAGTCCGAGTTAGACCATGGGAAGGGTGTCGAAGCTGGGGTTGCAAGATCAAGGATGGCACACTGGGGGAGGGGGAGAGACCCTGCCATAGGCTTACAATCTAAAGGGTGGGGAAATTCCATAGGGTGGGGGTGGCTCTTGAGAAGTACAGTAGGCATGCATGGGAGTGAGACATGCGTAGAGGGGCCAGGTAGAGATCATTGGAGGGGGGGGGGGGGTGCAGGTATCTGTGGACAAGCTCAGAGATGAAGGTTGAGTAGGTCTTGTGCACAGATTTGTAGGCCAGGCACAGAATCTTAAAACTGATCCTGAACCAAATAGGGAACCAGTGAAGGGCATCGCAGAGGG
This sequence comes from Hyperolius riggenbachi, assembly GCF_040937935.1. NCBI lineage: Eukaryota > Metazoa > Chordata > Amphibia > Anura > Hyperoliidae > Hyperolius > Hyperolius riggenbachi. Next base: position 107,333,111 of record NC_090652.1, read on the forward strand.
GAGAAGTGGAAAATAAAATGTTACTACCATCACTTTTTTCCATCTAATAGCAAATGACTGATTGGAGTAGTTGGGATTCTTTTTGTTTTTCCTTATTATTCTGATACCCTTTTACTAATGTTGATATTTAAAATTATAATAATCCGAACATTTGTATAGCACTTTTCTCCAGTCGGACTTAAAGTGCTCAAGAGCTGCAGTCACTGGGACGTGCTCAAGAAGCCACCCTGCATTGTTGGGGAGTCTTGCCTTGAACTCCTTACTGAATAGGTACTGACCCTAGCCAGAATTGGAACCCTGGTCTCCCATGTCAAAGGCGGTGCCCTTAACCAGTACACTATCCAGCCACTACAAATCATGCTAATGGCCGAGGGTGATGCCCACACTTATCTGTGAATGGTTAGCATTTCTAGCAACCTCCCTACCCTTTGTAGTAGTAACCACAAGGTAAATGTTATGATCCATAGCTTCCGCTCATGTCATCTTATTGCTAAGGGTTACTGCAGAGTTGTATAAGCAGAACTGGACTTTTTGTAGTAACCACAAATGTTAAACTGTTCTTAACTCAGCCATAAAGAATGGGAAGTACCACTTCTTTTAATGCTTTTATTTTTATACTGTGTGCTATCTTTTCTTTAATTATATTATTTCTCTGTATGTATTTTTGTAAATATCAATGCAAAGTTATTATATATATATAAATTATTTAAAAATCAGTTAGCAAATTCTGATTGCTCTGAAGTAAAAAAAAAGTAACTGTTTTTCCTCTTGAATTCTGCTAAAAAATATTTAGTTTTACAACTACATGTTGTTCTATCAGTAGCATAGCAGTATGTGTCTCAGACAATTGCTTTAAAGCAAACCTTAAAGGGGAACTGAAGAGAGAGGTATATGGAGGCTGTCATGTTTATTTCCTTTTAGACAATACCAGTTGCCTGGCAGCCATGCTGATCCTCTGCCTCTAATACTATTAGCCATAGCCCCTGAACAAGCATGCAGCAGATCAGGTGTTTCAGTGGTTCAGACTTATAAGTCTGATCTGACAAGACTAGCTGCATGCTTGTTTCTGGTTTTAATCAGATACTACTGCAGAGAAATAGACCAGCAGGGCCGCCAGGTAACTGGTATTAATAAAAGGAAATAAACATGACAGCCTCCATATACCTCTCTTCAGTTCCCCTTTAATAGAAAAATGGTCTTGCGCAAGTACAGTATGAGAACATCTCTACTGATCTGCGCAGTATGCTCCCGGCGATGGGAGTGCGAATGGTAACTTTGCGAGCACAGGGTGGCTGCAGGGGGTTGGCAGAAGCCCCAGGTAAGTGAAGTCTTCATGTTCCAATTAAGCTCTGCTTCATGTTTTGACAGAATTATAGCTATTTTAGATGACTCTATCTAAATTTGAGAAAATATGGAAACCCTATCTTCTTAACTACTCACATTGGACCTCTCAGCATCTCGCTGAAGTGTAATATTCTTGAGTGCACTTTGAGAATCTCGAGGTGGCTACATTGCAATGACAGATGAGTTATCTGGATTCCGGCGGGAGGCCCCCCTTCCCCCCCTTTCTTTTTTCTCTTCGTTTCTACATTTTCTTACTTCAGCCTCTTTTTTTTTCTTCGTTGCTTGATCACTCTTGATCTCTCTCTTTGCCTTGTAGACCTGGTCATTGGCCCGACCTACTGATTTACATGCACTACGATATTTCTTTATACCTGTTTGTTCTCAGTCATTGGGTGTTAGGTGTCTTTAATATCTACTGCCCTGTTTATAGAAACCACCTGTCCTGGATGGTGGTATTCAAAACCATTTGCAGTTTTATATATTTTGTGCTACAGGTAGTGCAGGAAATTGGTTTAAGACACAGTAAATGAGGTTATTGTAGTTCTTATTTAAATATTCAGATTTTTAGTGTATATGCTGTAAAAGTGATGTGACGTGTGATGATAATCTTAAAAAGTCCCTCTCAGTACAGTTTTTGCTTATTAATGCAAAATACAAGTGAAGTGCACGAGCGCCAGAGGCCCGCCTCACTGGAGGCAGGTTCTGTAATGAAATGTAAATGGTGTAATTGGGCTTGTACTGAAGGTATTTACTCTTCACCTGCGACCCTTCCTGATTGCAGTTTGACAACACAAAGGAGCGGGCATCTCCTTGTTAATGACGGCTAATTTCCCCCGGAGTTAATGGAGCGGTTTTGCTTGCCGTCAGTGTGCGGTGGGTCGAGCCTAGGCTTCAGTCTGACTGGCATCAATCCAAGCACAACGCGCCTTTAATTACAGTAATTCCAAAATCAAAAGCAGCAATTTCTAGCGAGAGACATTGGCTCTTCAGTTTGCAAATAGGTGCCAACTAATGGATTGACCTTTCATTAGAGAAATAGGATGCTTCATTCTTATCTCTCCTGCTTTGGGAAGAGCAGGTGGGAACGTGAGATCCCATTAATGCGCTGAAAATGATGGGTTATTTTCCTTATTGCAGGCTAGAAATTAGAATTTTGTTTTGTTAGGGTGATATAATATTCCCTAAGCTCACAGCTGCAGATTCTTATGTAACCCGCCAATGCATCAGTTCCCCCATCACCTACTGTTCTCTGGATTTTAAATGAGATCTATATTGCTGGCAGAATTGTGACTGCCAAAAAATTGCATAAATTCATAAGAAACCTTTTACAGTTTGCAAAAATAGCCACTTTTCCCCTTCATTGATCTGGCACTTAAAGTGAAACCACCATTGCCAACACTTTTTTTTAATAACAACCTTGAAGCAAACTGGGGTTTTAACCACTTGAGGACCGTAGGCTTACACCCCCCTAGTGACCAGGCTATTTTTTTGCAACTTAGGCCACTGCAGCATTAAGGCCTCGCTGCAGGGCCGTACCACTCAGCACACAAGTAATCCCTCCCTTTCTGCCCACCAACAGAGCTTTCTGTTTGTGTTGGTGAGCTGTGATCACCACTGGGATGTTTGTTTATTTTGTAATATTTATTTTTGTTTTTTTAAATAACTATAGCAATTTTTTTCGTATATTTATTTCCCTCCCTCCCCCCGCCAGCCAATGACAGCCGATTGCTCTTGTGCCTCCCAGGGGGACAGCCGTGTCACGCGGCTAGTACAGCACTGCCATAAATCACAGCGATGTACATTGTAAATAGATGCCGTCTAACAGTCTTCTAGTGGCGATCGCCGCTGGGTAACTCATGATGGAGCTCCGCTCCGTCAGTAAAGCGGAGATGTGTATGAATCGGTGCGCGCGATCTCCTGCAAAACACACCCCCAGGACTGCACACCAATTGGCGTTAGGCAGTCCTGGGGCTATTTTATTATTCCTGGTAAATAATACCAGTTGCCTGGCATCCTGCTGATCATCTGCCTCTAAAGGCTCATAGGATTACAGTCATCTGAGGCGGCCAATAGCGACCGACCTCAGCCATGCGTGTGTACAGTGGTCCCCCACCATCGTTCTGCAAGTGATCCGCCTAACGGATCACCTTGCCCAAGCAAAGGACAACTCCATGGCCTTTGCACTCCCCTGCCCCCACCGCATAATGTCATATACCTCCCACTCCATACGCCCCCCCCCCCCTCTTCCCCCCACCACATAGAAACAGAGCAACACTGATACATAGGCTTTGTGTCTGTCAGTGTTGGCCCAGCGATGCTGCCTGAGGGATCTGGTCCTGATCCCCAACATGTAACATCAGTCAGCAGTGTGTACGGATCTTAAGGTTCCTACATACGTCCAAAACAGTGCAAGGCCAACACCACAACAAACAGTTTACAAGACTTGTATTTTCCATGCAAGTGACAAACTCATTTACATACTGAGTGTGCCAGCGAAACAATGAACTGCGCAACATGGCCGCATGCAAATCAGCACAACAGTCGTGTGAGTTGATCTGCTGGGTTGGATTGGGCAAACCGCCTGTTATCAGTCGCCGTCTAGTCGTTTGCCACACGAACACATGCCTGATTGCTGTCCAACGGACCAAAATCAGATTAAGGCAGTTTGGTTAAGCATGTGTACGGGCCTTAACACTTTGTAGCCATGGATCCTGGACAAGCATGCAGATCAGGTGCTCTGAATGAGGTCTGGCTGGACTATTAGAAACTGATCAGCTCTCATAGGCTGATGTCTATGAGAGCCGTTCACTGTGATTGGCTGGCGGGAGGGGGAGGAGGAGGGATCGGTTACATTAAAAAAATATATATATATTTTTAAAAAATAACCACTGCCTGCAGCAGCACCGATCAGAGCCCACCAACAGAAAGCTCTGTTGGTGTGGCTCTGCAGTAAGCCATTAAAGCTGCAGAGCCCTAATTTGTAAAAAAAAAAAAAAAAATAGCCTGGTCACTAGGGAAGTAAAGCCTGTGGGCCATAAGAGGTTAAAATGAAATAAATATGGCCACCTCCATGTCCCTCAGTTCAGGTGTGCTTTAACCTCCTTAGCGGTAACCCCATGCTAGACACGGGGTAAGCCGCCGGAGGGTGCCGCTCAGGCCCTGCTGGGCCGATTTACATAATTTTTTTTCTGCTACACGCAGCTAGCACTTTGCTAGCTGCGTGTGCATGACGATCGCCGCCGCTGCCCGCCGATTCGCCGATATCCGCGCCGCCCCCAGACCCCTTTCGCTGCCTGGCCAATCAGTGCCAGGCAGCGCCGAGAGGTGGATCAGAATGCCCGCTGACGTGCTGACGTCACGACGTCGGTGACGTCATCGCGATCATCGCCATGGCGACGGGGAAGCCCATACAGGGAATCCCGTTCAGAACGGGATTCCCTGCAGGGTAAAGGCGCCGGCGGCGATCGGAGGGGTGGGAGGGATAGCGGAGGGAGGGGGGAAGCATGTAGCTAGCGCTAGGCTAGCTACATGTTTTTAAAAAAAAATTCAAAAAAGTGCTGCGCTGCCCCCTGGCGGATTTATTGTACCGCCAAGGGGGTTAAAAAATCAAGTTTATATAAATACTACAACTGACTGTGTCATTTTTATTATGAGATACCAGTGTTTTACTTTTGAACTGTGTGTTAGACGTTTCAAAAAACTTTTTCTTTAAATAAATAAGCTTTAATAATGAAAGACTACAAAATCAGAGGCCATGTGCACAATCAATAGGCTGGGGATTGCGGGAAACCAGTACAGTAGATTTTGCACATCGGAGAAGAAGAGCCAAAAGTGCGCTGTAGAATCTGTAATCTGCGATCCTGAGCTGGTTGAAAAAATAAACATTTTGATTATTTTTTTTATTTATTACGTTCACGTGTCAACATTTTTTTTGTTTGTTTTGTTTTTGTTTCACATCCATGGGTTAAAGATCTCTTGGACCGAATAAAAACAAGCTTTGTAACTGAGTGACCACACAGATCTTAGAAGTCTTTTTTGCCTTAACCCCCTTGGCGGTACAATAAATCTGCCAGGGGGCAGCGCAGCACTTTTTAATCTTTTTTTTTTTTAAAGCATGTACCTAGCCTAGCGCTAGCTACATGCTTCCCCCCTCTCTCCGCTATCCCTCCCACCCCTCCGATCGCTGCCGGCGCCTTTACCCTACAGGGAATCCCGTTCTGAACGGGATTCCCTGTATGGGCTTCCCCGTCGCCATGGCGACGATCGCAATGACGTCACCGTCGTCGTGACGTCAGCGGGCATTCCGATCCACCCCTCGGCGCTGCCTGGCACTGATTGGCACTGATTGGCCAGGCAGCGAAAGGGGTCTGGGGGGGGCGGCGCGGATAGCGGTGAATCGGCGGGCAGCGGCGGCGATCGTCATGCACACGCAGCTAGCAAAGTGCTAGCTGCGTGTAGCAAAAAAAAAAAATTATGTAAATCGGCCCAGCAGGGCCTGAGCGGCACCCTCTGGCGGCTTACCCAGTGTCTAGCACAGGGTTACCGCTAAGGAGGTTAAAGAGTAACTGTCAGGCTGCAAAAGCTGATTTAAACCTCTATTCTCCTGTGTTAAACTGTTTAGAAGGAAGCCAAAAAGGCAATACTGAAGTTAAAAATCTCTCTTACTGTGATGTGTGCTGAACAGCGAGGCTGTCATTCCCAAGCTCTGTAAGGAGGCCTGCAGGACGCATAACAGATACTGCAAAGCATTCTGGGGCTGCTTCTCCCCAGTGCACTACCTTGGGTCATCCCCTATATTTCCCTATCACGCCCTAAGGCTTCTTCACAGGCTCATGTTACAGCAGTTTCTAACAGCAGCAGCCTAAACTCACAGCGCTGAAAACTCACAGGGCACATGTTCCGTTAGAGTATACTGCATGAGTCCGCTATTGTTCCTAGCCACATGGCTAATTAATATTCACTGCACAGTAGTGTTGTGCATTAGGATCTTTTTGTGAGTGGAATCATCAGGAAGCAGGGAGGATATGACATCACAATTGGCTTCATAGGAGACAGACAAACATGGAACCTGCCATGAGCTGTCAGGAGCATCATTCTCTGCATATACTATATACAAATTCTGTGAAATCCAAACGTGGACAGTGAAATGCATACTGTATGTAATGTAAGTAGAGCCAATATTTAGCTACTGATATGTGTTTTTTTTCTCTGAGACCCTATAACCTAACACCTCCTCTTTAAGTGGGACCTTCTCACCTAATCAATGGGCCTGCACTACATGTCAGAAGATCTCCATAGTTGTTATATTGTCAGCTTCTTGTTACAACAGGTGCTCTTGTTTCAAGTTTTTTAAATCGATTGGCCTGTTTTTTCCCTTCTTATACTGTATTGTGGTCTGTTGTGCCTGCATACCTAATGTTATACATTGTTATAGGTAAAGACAAATAGCAGGCACTCAATTGGAATTCCATGTATAGCCTGCACTGATCTCTGCCATTGTACGCAGTTCTTGCTTCTTCTCAATGTGAGTTATATAGTGTCGGGATCTATACAGATAAAGCGGGAAGTGGAAATTGTCTTTCACAGCATGCTAATGCTCAAAGCATACACTATCATTTCTGCAGATGAAAAGATTGCAGCAGCTCGCAGTTAAGTAAAAAGTGTTTGACAACCACAATCTATCCCGGATTTCTGCTGTGTTCCACCCCATCTGCTGCGCTGTGCAGGTGCCTCGTTCTGCTCACTTGAGTAGCTGTCTTGTTAGGGCTACAATGTTAAGTGGTCCAGAGGGAAAACTTAGCAAATAGTTGCAGAAGCAATGCAGTTACAGCACAACTCTCTGGTGAGGCCGGGGGAGTGTGAGGGAGAATAGTTTACTCTTGTCACTTTATTTAGGTCGGGGAGCAAGTTATATGACTGATGCTAACAATGGCCAGAATTCCTGCATGTGGGACTAAAGGAACACACCAGTGCTGGGCTATTTTGTTTGTTAAATGATACTAAAGTATTTATAGACCAATTGAAAGCATCTTAAAAAAAACTGTTAATGAGGAACCATAACCGAGCAAAGCCTGTATATACTGTGACCTCAAAGAGAGATTCTACAACATGTTGTACCATTGGTGCAGAAGCCCACTGAGGCTTTATACCTGGGGCTTTTTTTAACTCAGATGCCTGTTTTAGGGCATGTGGGGCTTCTGGGGACCAAGCTCACTTTTGGGGGCTATGCTCTGTGGTCAGTGGATTTTGGGACAGCTGCTTTCAGTTGATCTCAGCAGTTTTGGACACTAAGTGCACCAAGGACCTACTGTTGGCCCTTTTCCACAAGCCTGCTCCTGGTTGCACCAGGTCACAGAACGCCTTTATCAGTCATGTTTGCAATACAATTCAGGCTTTGCTGGCCAAAAACTAGATGTCTCCTTAAAGGGGAACTGAAGAAAGAGGTATATGGAGGCTGCCATGTTTATTTCCTTTTAAGCAATACCAGTTGCCTGGCAGCCCTGCTGATCCTCTGCCTCTAATACTATTAGCCATAGCCCATGAACAAGCATGCAACAGATCAGGTGTTTCAGACTTTAAAGTCAGATCTGAAAAGACTAGCTGCATGCTTGTTTCTGGTGTTATTCAGATACTACTGCAGAGAAATAGACCAGCAGAGCTGCCAGGCAACTGGTATTGATTAAAAAGAAATAAATATGGCAGCCTCCGTATACCTCTTGCTCCAGTTCCCCTATAACCCCACCACCACCCCTGAGCCTTCCTAATTCACACAATTCAGGCTATATTTGTCATCTGGAGAAACTCTCTTTTGACCCAATAAGCCTTCAAAATATGATGTCGTCTGGGATCAGTGGTCTGCTTGGTCCACCTCGAACAGTGTTACTTGATGAAACAGCTGCTTCTGCTATGTCAGGCCCTGTCTTGAATTGTTAGGGTTTTTATGCTGGCTACCTCAAACCACTTATTTTCTCATGTTCTGCTCTTGGTAATGCCATGTACTGTTTCATGCTTATACCAATGCTAATCTTCGATGTTATGCATAATGTTTTGTATGTCAATTGAAAATTCTTTAGTAAAAAGAAAGCTGGCAGTGAAGCATACTTTTAATTGACTATGCTTCACTGTACTCCACGGTGTGCGATGCAATGTGTGGATAACGTGCGGCACAGCTGTTCCATTGCTTTCCCACCATTATCGGGACCGGAATGCAACTCCCACATGTGAACCTAGCCTAAAAGTAAAATCTGACTTTGGTTATATATTTTACTTTTAGCCTCCTGTGTTTTTCTTCTTTCTTAAGAGATTTGACCTATATTAGTTGTCTCAAGTTTTTGTTTCCCGTGCTCTCCTGGAATAACATGTTATTTCTACTTTAAAATTTAACATGATTTCTTGTGTGTCTCCGCTCTAATCAATTGCAGAAAGGAAAAGAGAAAAATCTATGTAATTGTATCACTACTGCTGAATGTTATTGGGATCCTGACAGCAAGGTCTTTATCCAACACTCAGCTGTCAGAGAGAGATCTTTAGCAAAACAGATAGCACTCCATATATGGCAGGGGCATCACCCAGAGGACCTGACTATCTGCCCCAAAGTCTAATATGTCCCGCTGTTCTGTAGCTGCCCACCAGAAATACATTTGCTCAGCCGCTTTCTGTCTCTGTGTAGTAGGAAGCCCTTGGGGGTAACTTTTATGGCCTTGTCTTGTCTTGTCTGCTCACATCTTGCATCTCACAATTCACTTGTCTGGGACCACAGCAAGGAAGGAAAACATTTAATTATTTTTATAGGACTGCCTGTGAAATAAGGACATGCAAAGTTCACCAGCCACATATGGGCGTCCGATGACTGCTCTTTCATTTAATCACGATGTGCCCTGAAATAACTTAAGATGAATAAGGCATAATTAAATAATGAGGTGGTTAAAAAGAAGAAAAAAGAAAGAAAAAAGTTCAATAGTAATGACAGGTAATTATGCATAATTTAGGAAATTGTGTACTCTCCGAGCTCAGAGACACAATCCATACAGAGTACTTATAAAGGTCACAGCTGAAATGTTAAAATTTTATTCTTATCCTCTTGTGTGCTGCACATAAGCGTTCACTAGAGACTGCAGCTCAGTCATGCATTTGTTGTTATACTGTCCGTGCTTTCTATGTCTTTTCAGCTGTGTTTAATTGAAGCAGCCCTATACTGAAAGAATTAAAGCTGCCATTGCTGACTTCATTGGGTAATATACTCTTTAAATACTAGCACAGTCCATGGGCATTATGGTGGCGTAGTAGTTAGCACTCTCGCCTTGCAGTGCCGATTCTTGACCTCCCACATCCGAAAAACATAGAGATAAGTTAATTGGCTTCCCCTAAATTGGCCCTAGACTTTGATGGACATATGACTAGGGTAGGGATTACATGGTGAACTCCTCTCAGGGACATAGAGCCTAAAAACACATAAACTAGAAATAGTAGAGTTGTCTTAATGACAAAATTATAGAAAAAGATACATTTTATTTGCACGGGCAACGCGTTTCGTGGGTACTCGCCCACTTCCTTAGGCCAATAAAAGTGCCACAATTAACCTCAAAGCACCTCTCACCCTCTATGTGCCAGCTTCATCGCCTCCTCCTTCAGTAGGGGAGTGAGGGACAATCTACAGTGGCTAAGCCACTAGTCAGTCTAGTCCCTCCTTTCTCTAAGAGTGGGACCATCCTGCATCCAGCCATCCCCGGAGGTACCTGAGTGGAGACTGGCTTGTGATCACCACCTGCTCTGTGGTTGGTTGCTCCTCATGCCACCAACCTTTGTGAGTATATTTCCTATCACCTATTTCCTCAACAATAAAAGCTATTGACATATTGCGCTATTGAGCTCCCGTTGTGTTTTTTCTAAAGGTGTTCTTCCCCCTATCCCTAGCCGATTTCTCTCAGGGACAGTTAGTTGCATGACTAAATATACTTTGTAAAGTTCTGTGTAAGATGTCGGTGCTATATAAATAATAATAATACCAGTAGCTTAAAGCTAGGTACACACACTTCAGACTACTGTCGCTCAGCAGGGACCGGGACACAGTCCCTCGGGTGACAGTTCTGGGCCGAGGCTGTGAAAAATTGCTAGCTTCTGTCACTATGGAGGGGGCAGAGGGACAATGTGTGATGCATGAATAAGGGGTGGAGCGAGAGAAGGAACAATGGCGTTGGGCCAATGGATCTCTCGCTTACGTACGAGGGCCACCGCACACACACTAGCTTTTCGCTTTAGACCAACTTAAGCCACTGCCTTGCCCAAGTTTAATTTAAAGTGTGTTTGCACCTTAGGTATCACTTGTGCAGTCTGTTTAGTTTAGACAGGTAAGAACACATGATCTGCATACTAATTCTTATTCAGAAATTATTTAAGGCAGAGGATGACCATGGTAGCCAGGTAACCAGCATATGCATACACTGCACACAGATTTTTAATGATTTCCCCATGAAATCTATTAATAATCTAACAGCAGTTTTTCACTGTTCCATGCAGTGCATCTCTATGGACCCTCAATCCATCTATTCCATATATGGACCCTCAATCCATCTATTTTATCTATGGACCCTCAATCCATTTGTTCCGTCTATGGACCCTCAATCCATTTGTTACGTCTATGGACCCTCAATCCATTTGTTCCGTCTATGGACCCTCAATCCATCTTTTCGAAAATAAGTCTATAGCGCAATGAGCCGCATCAATCGTAATTTCAATTGATTCACTGCAGAAATTGGTTATTATTATCGGATAGAAAATGTCATTGTAGCAGGCGTGGCAGTAGATCCCCATAGAGTTGAAATGTTTTTACTGTATAACTTTTTAATATATTTCATGGTGAATAGTAAAAATCGGTGCATTTATGATCTGCCTAGGTCCACGTAAGTGCTAATGAGTACAGCTCCAGCTAGGTGCTAATTACATGGAGAGTTGTGAAGCAATGATCAGCCACATAAGATTATTATTTTTAGCTGTATAGTTTTTAATGGGAGTGGCATGGTCTTCACTAGAGATTAACAATGAGATGCAAATCATTTCTCCTTGCATTAAAATTGAATGTAAATTATATGCAGTTTGAAATTGGACTAATCAGAATAACTTCCTGTCTATTTGTATTGGTTCGAATGGTAAGAGAAATGTGTCTCATTGATCATACCTAGTCAGTACCATAAGTTGTGTTATATATTTTTCGGCAACACATGGGAAGGGGGGGGGGGTAGCTGCTCACTTATGGGTGGAGAGAAATGTGGGCTGCTTTTATTGTGGTGGGGAGAAAGCAGGGCCGGATTTCTGGAAAAACCACAAGGGCCTGGGCCTTGGGTGGCTGCAGCCCTAGGAAGCATCTGAACATGAAAGAGGGGTTGTTACATATGAAAGAGGAGGCAGGAAATGGAGACCAACACATCAAAATTGGACATGGATGCCCAAAGGAGCGGTTCATGAAGGTGACATACTGTGGTACATGGATGATAGACATGGAATATGGGGCTGCATATGGAATGGGAGGGTGCTGCTGCACAGGATCCACAACATACTTAACCTAGGAGTGCAAAAGTATAAATCTAGCCTTGGGAGAAAGGAATTAATGGCCATGTTGTAGAGCTTGGCCACATTTGCTAGGGGAGAATAAGTAGGGTTAAAGTGCCTGCACAGTGCTCCTACAGGTATAACTAGAAAAGGGGAAGCCATGACCCCATAAAATGAGCCTCATCAAATTATCACTGGAGGCCCCCATAGTTTGCAGTAACGCCTCTGGTCATGTACTCCTTAGCATATTTGCTGTATGCAGTACTTAAAGCCTCCCTATTTATATTTAACTGCTAGCGCTGTATTGATCTGTGCTGATAATAATTCTTCAGTCTCATCCTAACTAATGAAACAGTCATAAAACCTTGAACAAGGGTAGCTTGAATTGTCAGAGTTTTCTTTTTTAGAATAAGCTCTAGTATTAGCATTTGCTCACAATTTTAAAGGGCATTTCAGGCTTTGTATGATTGCTTTAATATGTGCAGAATAAATGATATGCAGTGTACAGAGTGTTTTCAAGAAGTGGCGCTCTTCACACTCCCCTTGTAATCTCTCCCAGCATTTTCACACCCAATACAAAAAAACTTCACTTCACAGTATTTCTAACCATTTGAAGGAAAATTCCACTTGACGGTTAAACTGTAATAATATAAATATCATAGCTACTCAAGACTATTTGTAAGCCAATGGTATATATTAATCATACTATATTAATATGATTCTTCGCTACTGCCCAGCATTTCTATCAAGCATCAGCCGAACTACAAGCGTTGTACTGCTGTTCAACACTTTGGCCCATTGATTGCCCACCGCTCCTTACCCCGCCCCATCAACACGGTCAAAATGGCCAATCAGACCTTTGATCAACAAACAGCATAGAGTCGATCAAAAGAGAATGTTTCAAATATGTTTGCGACAATAGATGATCGGTTGATCAAAGCAATGGAATTCGCCAGGAGTTAAACTGATAAATCAATGCATGTATGGCCATCTTAGGGCCCCTTTCACTCTACATGCATTTCGATTTGGCTTTAGGAACACATTTGTATTGCTGATTGGAAAGACACTGACAAAGTAAATTATGGCACTTTGTTTCCACTAGAACAAGCCAATTCTTACCGAATTAAAAATGCTCTCTGCTGCGTTTTATTCTGCCCCACTCGGTAAAATCGTATGAAACTTTGATATTAAACGAAAAAAAATTGTATCGCAAGTGCACTGGAAAAAACAATTGCCAGTTTTATGTGCGCTTTGCCATTTATAGTGCAAATGGGGGCTTACTGCATACTAAGTAACAGAAATGCTTATTAACACAGTTTTATGTGATGTCAGCAGTAGAAATAGCCAAGGGAAAAAAAAGAAACTTATGAGTATTGGAAACCTGTTTTTTAAAAAAAGTGCCAGGGCAGTATAGGAACCCCACAAATGACCCCATTTTAGAAAGAAGACACCCCAAGGTACTCCATTAGGAGTATGGTGAGTTCATAGAAGATTTTACTTTTTGTCACAAGTTAGCGGAAATTGATTTTTATTGGGTTTTTTTTTTTACCAAGTGTCACAATTTAGCCCCCCCCCCCCCCCTCACATGACAGGACAGTTTACAAACCCCACAAATTTACCCCATTTTGGAAATAATACACCACAAAGTATTCCATGAGGGGCATGGTGAGTTTATAAAAAAAAATTATTTTTTTGTCACAAGTTAGCAGAAAAGGATTCTTTGTGAAAAAAAAACAAAAAACAACAATTTATGCTAACTTGTGACAAAAAACAAAATCTTCTATGAACTCATCATGCACCTCACGCAATACTTCGGGGTGTCCTCTTTCCAAAATGGGGTCATTTGTGGGGTCTGTCCTGGCATTTTAGGGTCTCTGCAATCATTACATGTATGGCCAGTATTTCTGCTATACTCCTTATATTTGGCATACAGGTAGTGCATTCTGGGCTAAAAGGAAAAATGAACAGCAAACATCCCTTCATTCGCATCGATCAATGTGGATGAACAAATATCTGCCAAAAAATGTGAAAAAAAAGAAAAGAAAGAGGGGAAGGCGTCCGCCTGGACATAGGAGCTGCCACCCCAAAAATCCAAACCCACCAGCTCGTATGCCCAGGCAAACCTGATTTATTCATCCACATCGATCGATGTGAATGGAGAAATCATTGCTTGAGTTCTTTTTTGATACAAAGTGCTTGCCAAAGCATATGAACCCCAACACCACTCCTCGGCCCATATGCCTCAGCAAACGTATCTTTTTTACTGTGGAGGAGAAATCTCGTCCTACAGCTCTGCATGCACCGATTTTGTGTAACCTGACAGAAGCGCAATTGCTCTGTCAGGATGCATCATCAGTGCTGCAGCTGATTGGTCGGTTGGAAATAAGAGAGAGGGGAAAAAAAAAAAAAAAAAAAGCAGCAAAGCACTTCAATAACATTAACTTTTTAAACTTTATTAAATATGTTCAAACCAAACAATAACATTGGTAACCAAACATTAACTTTTTTGCTTACCTGTTGTTGTTTTTTTGGAGGGGGGGGGGGGGGTGTTTTACTTGACATCTGAGGATAGACTTCTCCTCCCCCATGGGTCAATGTGCAAAGTGCAAATCGCACAGATATGTGGCGAAGTACATTATGCATTCTGTCCCAAGTGAAAGGAGAGGTTTCTGGCAGGCCAGTGTATTTGGATCTCTCAAAACCTGATGTTTGGGTTCACACTGCATACTGGCCTATCCGGTTGGTCAAGCCCGCCGCACCGTCTCGCCCAAAACAGACCTTCAGGGAATACCACAAGAGTAGCATTCGGCCTAGTAATTAACTGCGTCGCCGTAGACTAACATGACTTCCTGGCCGACCTAAATTGCCGCAGAAGCTACGCAGTAACGTAGGCATGCACTAGCGTTAAGTCAAGCACTTCCGGCGTACGGGGGGACCGCAAAGTGTGACTTTTGCTAGGCAATTTGCCCTAACGCATCGCGCCAGTGTGAAATAGCACTGAGAGACCCTTGTGTGCCTACTGCTGTGTCTGTAGTTCCCTAGGTTCTAAAAGTGTGCCTTCTCGTGGTACCTCTCATAACACTCCCCTAGGCATAGGCCAGGCTGGTCAGGACAGCGGGGACAGTAAACGGGGGTGTCACGCCTTATTCCAGCCTTGCTGCAGACACGACATCTTTTTCTGGGGTTGCGTTGAGTTGGGGTACTGGGAATCGGGCAGGCGTAATGCCTTCCATGCAGTCGGCTAGTTGGATTTGGGGGTTGGGCTCTTGCACCTTCTGGATACAGGAGTGCCGAAACGATCTCTTCCTGGAATTGAAGGAAAGATCCAGTTCTCTTTACTGATAAAAACCCCTGCGCCGCGTGGTCACCCAACAGAATATGATCATGGGTGGGGCCAAATATACATGACCTTGGCAATGGTGTAAAAGGTCTGCCGGGGAAGTTTGAGCTCTGCCATAGGCGTCCCCCCCCCCCCCCAATGCATGTAATCTGGAAGCAGCTGTTCCCCCAACATACACAATCTGGCAGCAGTTCCCCCAACATAGACATAATCTGGCAGCAGTTCCCCCAACATAGACATAATCTGGCAGCAGCGGTTCCCTAAAAATAGTTAATCTGGCAGCAGTTCCCCCAAAATAAGTACCTCCAGTATAGGTAACCAGGTCTATAGGTATCCCCAGTGGAAGTAGCCAGGTTTATAGGTGTTTCCAGTATAGGTAGACAGGCCTATAAGTGTCCCCAGTATAGGTAGCCAGGTCTACAGGTGTAACCAGTATAAGTAGCAAGGTCTATAGGTGTCCCCAGAATAGGTAGCCAGGTCTATAGGTGTTCTTAGTATAGATAGCCAGGTCTATAGGTGTCCCCAGTATAAGTAGCCAGGTCTATAGGTGTCCCCAGTATAAGTAGCCAGGTCTATAGGTGTCCCCAGTATAAGTAGCCAGGTCTGTAGGTGTCTCCAGTTTTGATAGCCAGGTCTATAGGTGTCCCCAGAAGGAGGGGTGGCAGCGCGGTGAAGGGGGAGCAGCAGGACAGCGGCAGGGAAGTCCCCCCCCCCCCTTTCCTCACCTTGGGGCTCCCCCTTCCTCGCTCCCCCCTCCAGAATTGCGGTATGACAGTGGGTGGCAGCAGAACACTTACTCCTATACCCAGCGCAAGAGGAAGATCTGTGCACCACTGGTCTGGTCTAGTCAGTGACGTCACCAGACCAGCAGCACACAGATCTCCCTCTCATGCCGGGTAAAGGAAGAAGTGTCCCGCTGCCGACTTCTGTCACACCCCAATTCTGGAGGGGGGAGCGAGGAAGGGGGAGAGCCAAAGTGAGGTAAGGGGAGAAAGCGGCACCCCTTCCCTGACGCTGTGCCCTGCTCCCCCTTCACTGCGCTGCCAACCCAGGGTGGGCCCCCTACTGACCATGGGCCCTCGGTTCATGCCCGAATGGCCATTCCGCCCCTTGCATAAGTGGCCTAGGGGTGATAAAAGTATAAATCCATCCTTGACTACAATCACACCTTTCAGCAGCCATCGCTATATATTTAAATATGACCCAGGTAAGAGCTGCAATTTTTTTACACCACCCAATAACAGACACATTATAAAAAATCCTTTCCAGGTTTGCTGAGTCACTCAAACTCTTCCCGTGAAGGTTCCTGCAGATCCCCGGAGATGCCATTTAGTGAGTCCGGCCACAAAGGTTCTGGCAGACACCACGGAGTGCTTTCTTTAAAGGGGCACTACAGTAAAAAAATTGTAAAATGTTAAATATGTTCAAACATATACAAATAAGAAGTACATTTTTTACAGAGTAAAATGAGCCATAAATTACTTTTCTCCTATGTTGCTGTCACTTACAGTAGGCAGTAGAAATCTGACAGAACTGACAGGTTTTGGACTAGTCCATCTCTTCATAGGGGATTCTCAGCAAGGCTTTTATTCTTTATAAAGATATTCCCTAAGGGCCCTTTTCCACTAGCAATTCTTAGCGTTCACGCTGAACGCTAGCGATTGCTGAATCGCAATTACCGGCGATTCCCCACGTTCACGGCCGCGATTTTGCTATGCTATGCACTGCATAGCAAAATCGCGGCAAATATCGCTCCGCCGCGCGTTCGCGTTCCCGGCAAAAACGAATTGCGGTAGTGGAAATGACCTACCGCGATTCCTATGTTAAAAAGCAAACCGTAGCGATTGTAAAATCGCTAGCGGTTTGCGTTTTTGCGATTCAGCCAGCGCAAACGTGCTGGTGGAAAAGGGCCCTAAAAAGGATTTAAGCAATGATGCTGGCCAGCTTCCCTGCTCGCTACACAGTGTTTTGGCAGTTGGACAGAGTAACCGCCATTCACTAAGTGCTTTTGAAAATAACTCCCTGAGAATCCCCTTTAAAGAGATGGACTAGTCCAAAACCTGTCGCTTCTGTCAGATTTCTACTACCTACTGTAAGTGACAGCAACATAGGAGAAAAGTAATTTATGGCTCATTTTACTGTGGAAAAATGTACTTCTTATTTGTACATGTTTGCACGTATTTAAAATGTTAGTTTTTCGCTGTAGTGCCCCTTTAATGTACCTTTTGTAAAGCCACTTGACTTAAAAGGAAAGCCTGAGAGCCTAAAACTAAGGAGAGCCCGTCCATATAAATTATTTGTTAACATTTCTGCATTCTTCACCAACGCATCCATACATTTGGTGCGCAGACGTTTGATATTCCAGCGCGGACACCCAGATGAATTTATGAGATTGTTTCTGTTCTGTCCGCGGCATTCGTTTCTCGTCTCACTTACCAACAATGCCTTGCCAGGACACTTTCTCGCTGTCATAGCCTGCACACAAGTGTACCAAGATGACACCAACGTAATTACAATCATTTTTGATGTCTGGACCCACCATTACTAGTCAATTTAGAGCAAATCAAAATATGCCTGCAATTGCACTCTGTTCACGGAGTGAAGAGAGATGATTAATGGTAAATGAAGCTGGAGAGAAACATTGGCTGCTTCAGTAGGCAGGGCACATATTCTGGAAGGCAGCTAAGAGGGGAGAAGATGAAGGGAGGAATAAAAACCCTCGTCGTATGTGAACGCCGCACGTTAGTCCTTCTGTTCAAGGTTGAATTTAATAATGGCCCTGCCAAGCAGTCTCTTCTATATCACCTGCATTGCTCACACCCCTTTATCTGTGCTGGGAGACTGACAGTTTGCATGTGCCATGGAGGGCAGTACTGTATGTTTTGTTTTTTTATGCCTTTATGTGAAATCCAGGATATAACAGAATCAAATGAAAGTACTGAAGATTATTTAAAAGAAAAGAAAAACTATTATAAAGAAAATGGAACTTTTTTTCTAGGAGTTTAAGATGCATTTGGTTCATTTATATATTGGCAACACATTCTTTTGTGCTATAAAGACATCATAAACCACTGGCATGAATCAGTATTTCAGGTGTGTGTTTCCCTCAGTGGAGGCTACAAAGTTTTGGGTGCCCGTTACCAGCACTGTATGTATAATAATTACATAATGCTGACCACCGCTGTGTGAGAGAGGTAGAAGAGGAAAAGGTTTGTTATTGATAGCCACTATTCAAAGCACATATAGAGGTGATCAGTACCACTACCCCACCAATATGGAGCTAATGTAGAGACAGACGGGAGGAAGGCCCTAAGTTGGCCCCCCAGGTACACAAGAGTAGCGTGGGGTGGGGTTCAAGGGCGAACATATGTCCCTGGGTGCAACCAACATTTTTTTTTCTACAAACGGGCAGCACTGTACCCCTTCCATATCTCTACTGTCCTCACTGCAGATTGTCAGCTTCCGTTCTGCTCTTCATGGAAGTCTACCTGTCTGAGCCAAACCTTCTCTATTTACCACTGTTAGGAGGAAAGAGAGTGGCAGACCTGACCACACCCTCTCAAAGAGATCAGTAATACTTTCTCACTGATCTGCAGCAACCTGCAAAGAGGAAGTAGTGGTAGACAAAGAATCCATTAGTGATTATCGTAACATCTTAAAATCCGCTTTGATGCAAGGGTTCTTCATGGATCAAAAATGTTGGACCTTGATGTATCTTGACCAGTTTACAATATATTAAGAGGAGTCTCTTAATATCTTCTTCTGTGGTTTGCCATTATCTGCCATGAATAAGGGTCCTTCAGCAGGGGTGTACCGTATATACTTGCGTATAAGCTGAGGAACCCACACTTCCCTCAGAAACCAGGAAAAAGTGATTGACTCGTGTATAAGCCCCCTCCCCAGTGTAGCCCCCTCCACAGTAGGCAAATATGTCCCCAGTACAAGTCAGCTCCTTTCCCCATAGCCAGATGTACCCCAAGGATCATACAGCTGTGTCGCAAGAAGTCACTAGATGGCTTCCGATATGAAACTCAGCAATTACCACACAGTAAGAATCACTGATCATTGCACTGATAACTGACACGTTACTTGCATGCTCCACTCCACAAGCCAGGGGACACAGGTAGTCTTGAGCAGCGCACTCTGCCTGACACAGCAAGGAACCAGCTGGCAAGAGCAGGATCACTAGTGCAGGATCCTTGAGCTCCTCTGCCAGTAACGAAACCTGCTCCACCATACATTCTGCTCCACTCTCTCGCATATAAACCGAGGGATTACCTTTCACCACATTTTCTGTGCTGAAAAATTAAGCTTATACGTGAGCATATAAGGTAACTACAGTGGAGCAGCCCCTGCAACCACAGGTGGGCCCCAAGCTGTAACTGCTACATCACGTCCTCTAATAAAGGGGTCCATCCTTCAGATCAGTTGTTTTTGAGGTTACACTTCTTATAGGTGTGAAGATCCTGTTGGCCTCAGTCATTTTATGAGCCTTGTAAGATGGGCCCCCAAGCTATGAGGGCCACCAGTGGTAGGCAAGGGAGAGGGTGTGAACCATGGGGGGGGGGGGGCTGTCAAAGTTTTGCTGGGGGTCTCCATGATTTGTAGTTATGCTCCTGTCCTTCAGGCTGTGCTCTTTCCTCAAAGCTGCTCAGTTCATAGAGCATCTGAAAGCAGATTAAAAGCCATCACTGTCCAGTGTATAATAGGAATGTCTGTAGAGATCCCTGTACATAAAGTATGGAAGATCCCTTGCTATAGAGGTCCACTGAGATACTTACACTGATTCATATCTAGCTTGCCATTAATCTGACCCTGCAGTAAGGAAAATCCAGTTTAAATTGAATCACATTTTAAATGTTAAACTAACCCATTAAAAAAAAGCAATCGCACAGAAACATGCATCTTTAAAAAGGTTTTGTTTAATTTGTCATAATTAATTTATTCAGCGTGCAGTCTTTTGTTTGTTCATCTCGCGGGTGATGATTTTTATTTTATCCTTTTTTCTTTCCTGCTAAGTGCCAAGGCTTAATGCGGCTGTGTGGCCTTTTCCCAGTTTAAAGTTTTATTAGTTTTTAGTTAACCTGTTACGTGATTTCTCTAGAAGAGATGAGATATGACAGCACTCATCTGAAAAAATGTCATAATATACTCGAGATTTGGGTCGGGATTTGAGTGCTTCGGAGTGTTGCTGAAAACTAAAAATGATCAATTTCTTATTCACGACTCCTTTTATAGGAGATGTGGAGAAGTCTGTGATTGATTTGATGATGCAATAAATGCGTGCCTTGCTCACCCCCCAAGCCCCCCCTATCCCCCAGCCACTCTGTTCGTCTGCAATCTTGCCTGGTATTAGGGCTCCAGTTGTGGTGCACTGCACACGCGTGGCCTAGCCATCTGCACCACCTCCTATCGTGCTTCTGTTGCCAGGTGTGTGACGGGGGCGGGCCGGGCTGTGCATGTGATTTGCACCCTGATGGGTACGACTTGGGCCCTAATACCAGGTGAGATTGCAGGTGAACAGAGTGGCCGGGGAGGATGGCAAAGGAGGTAATGGTTTACATGGGGCTGGAGGAAGCTCCAGGTAAGTATCAATTCTTTTACTCAGGTTCTCTTTTAAGTAGGATTATACTCCCAAAACTAAAATTTCAGTAACTACTGTTAAGGCCCATACACACGTCTGATTTTTTTAAACGACGGGTCGTTTGGATGTCCCGTTGTTCAGTCGTCCGGACGTCAAATCGGGCGTGTGTACAGTCCGTCGTTCGGCTGATAAGAGTGGTCTTGAGCGACACCCCCCCCCCCTCCGTTTCTACTGCAGTGAAGTGTCCAGGAACCATGCGCGCTTCCGCGGCCCGCGGTTCGTTAGCCAGGCAATCAGTGAATCGGGCTATGGTGCCCGATCACTGATTCCTCTCCCCCGCTGAAAAAGCGACAGCTTCTCTCGGAAGCTTAGCTTTTTCTGGCTGTTGCCCCCCCCCCCCCCCCCCATGCGTCTCTCTAAGCGTATGTTACGCTTAGAGTGACGTCATGTTAACACTCATGACCGCCATCTTGTGGCCAAAAAAAAATAAAACTCAAGACACATTTACATGATAAAACTATTGTTTACATCCCACCCTCCCAAAAATACTTAAATAAAATGTTTAATATAAAAAAAAAAAATTACAATAAAAAAAAAAACATGTAAATATTTACCTAAGGGTCTAAACTTCTTAAATATCAATGTAAAGATGAAATATTTATATATTTTTTTTATTTTAAACTTGTAAATAGTGATAGATGCAAAACGGAAAAAATACACCTTTATTTCCAAATAAAATATTGTCGCCATACATAGTGATAGGGACATAATTTTAATGGTGTAATAACCGGGACATATGGGCAAATACAATACGTGAGTTTTAATTATGGAGGCATGTATTATTTTAAAACTATAATGGCTGAAAACTGAGAAATAATGAATTTTTTTCTTATTCTTCCTGTTAAAATGCATTTACAGTAAAGTGGCTCTTAGCAAAATGTACCCCCCAAAGAAAGCCTAATTGGTGGCGGAAAAAACAAGATATAGATCAGTTCATTGTGATAAGTAGTGATAAAGTTATAGGCTAATCAATAGGAGGTGAACATTGCTCAGGTGAAAACGACGGAACGCGAATGGGTTAATCAAATTTTCGTTTTAGGAGTATTATCCCACTTTAAAGTGAGCCTGAAGTGAGAGTGTTACGGAGGCTGCCATATTTATTTCCTATTGGCACCTTCCATATCCCACTCAGATGTCCTTTAAAGTTTCCCTCTGTAACATCATCGGTTCTCTAAACATTTACCCCTCATCTACATAACATCAAACTAAATCAAGAAATTGAAAGAAGGCAGTAACCCATAATGACAAATCATCTTTTACTGGTTGAGTTGTTCTAAAATTAGGAAACGTGGTATTTGGTCCCTGTAACTTTCTCATTTGGTACATGATTACGTTTACTGTTGTAGCGTGGTGGGATATTAATTTTCAATGACCTTTCAGAGTAACTGGAAAATCATTACATTTAGCATAAAGACAACAATAGCCATTTTAAGATATTTTAGTGTAACGCCACTTCATTGCATGATTTGAACTGGTCAGTTCTCAGTATGTTTCCCACAGACAGACATTGGCCTCAATTCACTAAGCACTTTAGACTATTCTACTGATGGTTTTTAGTCTACTGATGGTTTGGTGTAATGTTTTAGACCTGGTCTAAAACATTTGTTAATTTGGTCGGTAAAGCAGGGGAAATTATCAAAAAATGCAATTCACAAAGGCAAACGAGGAGTAGCCACACTTACTTTTTCTGACAAAGATTAGACCAGCTTATTTTGGTCAGTAAAGTAATTCTGTGAGGTATTTTAGACGTGACCTTGGAACTTTTTGAATTAATTATGCAGGAGTTTAATTGTATGCAGAGGAGAAGGATGTCAGTCATAACTACTCGTTAGTGAATTGCATCTTTTGATCATTTCCCCTGCTTTACCAACCTAATTACCGAATGTTTTAAACCAGGTCTAAAAACTGGTCTAAAACATTTGGTAATTATTAGTGAATTCCCTTTTGATGCAACTGATTTACACCAAACCATCAGTAGACTGAAAACCATTAGTAGACTAGTCTAAACTGCTTAGTGAATTGAATTGATTGTGTTGGAATTAGGAAAATGAAACAGTTATTGGTTGTGGATAAAGTACATGTGCGTTTAGTTTAGGATAACTTTCAAAGGAGAGTAAAGGTACCATGCACCAAACATGTTTTTCAGTAGACATTAGCCTCAATTAGAGATCGGACCAATCCCAAATTTCCTAAAATCCAAATCCAAAAATATTCTCGAATCTAAAAAAAATCCTGTACATAAACATTATGTGATCCCTGCAAGAACAGTAGGTAGACGTAGAATAGTATATTCGTTTGATTTTAGATTCAAGAATTTTTTTTGATTTGGATTCAAGAAAATATAAATGTCAAATCTATTAGAATTATGGTATTTTCAATTGATTGTATATTGATTGTATATTTATTGAAATGCAAGTATTGCATTTTAATACTATCTACTATAAGTGACGGCAACACAGGAAAAAAAAAATTATAGTGCATTTTATATTTCTTCTTATATTTGTATTCATGCATTTACATTTTTTGTGGTAGTGGACCTTTAATCCAGGGCTGTGGAGTCGGTACAAAAATCATCTGACTCCGACTCTTCAGTTTATGAAACCATCGACTCCAACTCCAGGTACCCAAAATAGCTTCGACTCCGACTCCTTAGTCTAATACTTACCAGGGCTGTGGAGTTGGTACAAAAAAATCATCCGACTCCTCCGTTTATGAAACCACCGACTCCAACTCTGACTCCAGGTATCCAAAATTGCTCCGACTACTCAGCCCTGCTTGGATAAATACACCAATAAGCCTCTGACCTTCTGCAAAATTGCAGGTTTTGCATGTCATGAACAGGAATAACCTCAGCAGATCATATTTATAGTGCCGGGAACTGCAGTTTCCTTCATTGTCCACTGTTCTAGTTAATAGCGGTGGTGATAAACGCATACAAACGTATTATTTGCTGGATTTCCAGCGCTCGCTTGAATAAATGTTGGCCTACCAGCTCTCCCAAGTTCTCTGTACTTGAGGCACCAGAAACAGAAGTTGAGTAGTCCTAAAAGTAAACCTTTTTTATCCTGGACTTTCCATTCTTAATTAATACAGCCGTTATTCTCCGAACATTCCCCTCTACTGCAGACAGAAGAGTAATAAAACAGATCAAGGAGGCTGAGATGATGGATTATCTACTTAATAATTAACAAATTAGCCCCAACAGATGGATCCAAAACAAATTTTTCTGTATATTTTACTCAGACGTCTATCATTTCCCATTTTGTCAGCGGTGCAGTATTCCCTGCAGGAAGTCCCATGGAAACGGGGCACATTGGCAGGCTTCTGCGCTGTCTGCCGGATGGTTTAGTGCAAACAGTTATGAGTTATGGATCTCTGTCAATGGCGCAGCAGAAGGAGATATGAGCCACTTGGGGGTTCTGGGATATTACGATGCTTAGCAAAGCTGGACTTGAGTGATGAATGCTATTTGCATGTTTTATATCACGCTCTAATATGCAGTGATAAAGTGTGTGTAATTATTCAGTATCTACAGTTAAAGTATTCATTTAGTCGTGGAACTGATAAAAGACCAAGTTACATTCCTTCCATTCTGTCATGTGCTGAATGCCAAATAATCCATTGGCGCAAGTAAAACAATTATGAGTCCATTCTAAAGCCTCTAATCCTGAAGGATACTTTAATGTGTTCTGTTGATTACTTTTTTGTAAAGTCAAGGAAGGTTTTCAGAGATTTTTTATAGTATTGCACTATACTCGTGGAAGAGGGTAAATATTTCCACAAATGTGTGACTGAATTTCCACAATGCATCTTTTTAAGACGTATGGTAATCGTGGACAATCACATATTGTTACAGTTGTGTGAGATTTTTACTAGAAGATATTTAAAGGTTAGAGGGAAAAATGAAAAATGTCGACAAGGACATCTCCAGTCCTTCAGGACGGTTTTACACTTAATTTTGGCGTTGATATGATGCTCCTGTTGCATTGCAACACCAAAAATGATAAACATATGACCCTTCGGCGGAGTGTGCAGACAAGGTCATATGCAAAGGCCCGCCCCACCGATCAGTGACGTACTTCCTGCTTGACAGGAAGTACAGCACTGGCATTCATGTCATCTGTGCATGTGAGCCGCTTCACACGTTTGTCTATTAAATTACTGCATCACCCAATGACTTCCACTGCCAGTGCGTCATCGCGTAAGTCGTACGGTAATACGCTGCAGTCTTTGCATTGCCTTGATTCGGAAACTTCCGGCGTGACACGGTAAGTGTAAAAGGGCCCCATACAATTTCTTTGCTGTTGTTACCCTGCTGTAAAAAAAAAAAAGAGTAACGCAATGCAATTGTAAGTTGCAATGTCACCGCTATTGGATTCCGATATGATTTTGTATCAGCAGAGGAGCAACGTTCAGCTAAGCTTAATGCTGTTCTTAACACTCTGCAGTCCTGAGAAGAGCTGGATTTTTGTATGGGCTTTTTCCCTCATTTACTATCTTATTTTGAAATAGCATAATGAGAAACACTTTTTATCACGTACTGCTTAGAGCAGTCAGCCATGCCAGCCAGTCAGATGTGCAGTTCCATTAGAACTGCTACACCAAAGTGTGAAAGGTGCAACTGATGATTTGCTTTGGGGTTCATGATGTCTTTGCATTTCCGCCATGAGATTAATTAGGTCCCATTGAGTAAGTTAGTATTCACCGGCTTCACAGGCTCTTATGGAACTAAAAACCATCAAACCATCCACCCATGGCATCCTGCAAGGTCATCAGCTGGGTAGTGCTGGAGCAGAAGTTTAATATTACAATTGATGACCTAATTCTGTAGCTAAATCTGCATATTTTATTAATTCCTCACATGAGAAAACTTTAAAAGTCTACAATGACCCATACAGTGTTGGCAGCATGTTGAATGTTAGAGTTTGAAGTCAGCAAATGTTCTGCGTGGATAAAAGGGCCTGACACCGTCTGATAGAGACAGTAATTACTTCTCACAATGAACCTTATTAATAGTGATGGGAGGCATCCATACAATGCTCCAGACTTGGAGTTCTGAAGGTCTTTGAGAGGAGTTTCATTAACCTGCGTGCTGCCAGAGAAGGTGTACACTAGTAGTGGTCACCCAGCAAATATAGCAAATGTAGTGATACAGCTCATGCCTAGCTTGCTGGATAATTTAAATTAAACCTTTAAGGAAAAAAAGATCCCTTACCTACCTTGGGAGGGGGAAGTCTCTGGATCATATGCCCCATCCTTTACAGCAGTGAGGATGCAGCACTATAACCCCCCCCCCCCCCCCCTGAAGATCCCCCTCTTGGCGCTTGTCGATGTGCACGCATTCGCAGCAGCAGCTGAAAATGAATGCCACTAGTCAGTGTGGCTCCATATTGAGAGATATGTGCAGAGCAAAGAAAAAGGACTGCAACAAAAAGCAAAATGAGAATAGATAACCAGATAGCCAGGTTCTATAGGAAACAATAAGTGTTGAGATGGGGAGTAGAACTGAATAGCAAACCCGTGAGAAGAAACTTTCTTTTAGTTAGATACTTACCCAGGTAGTGGGCTGCTCCAGAGGTTTCCCAGATTCTTAGCGAGTCCACCCCTGCTGGCCGGAACCCTCGTTACTTCTGTGGCTGCTGTCCTGTTCTTATAGAACAACCATATGGCGCATGCATGAGAATGGTTTACTCATGCTCAATAGCATGATTCCACTCGAGCACAGAGGGGGTAAAACATCACAATGTACTTTCCAGGGGCTTCTCTATACTGAAGTATCTCATTCTATTTCCAATGATGGCTTCAGGTACACTTTAAAGGGAACGTGAAGTATATGGAGGCTGCCATATTTATTTTCTTTTTAAATAATTCCAGTTACCTGGCAGCCCTGCTGATCATTCTGGCATCAGTAGTTTCTGAATCACACACCTGAAACAAGCATGCAGCAAATCTTGTCATACTTTTGTCAGAAACACCTGTTCTGCATGCTATTTCAGGGTCTATGGCTAAAAGTATTAGAGGCAGGGGATCGGCAGGATAGCCAGGCAACTAGTACTGTTTAAAAGAAAATATGGCACCCTCAGATCCCTCTCACTTCAAGTTACCTGAACCTTTGAGGATCTGTTTCCACTAGTGCAGAAACCGGGCCAAATCCTCTCTGCCATAGGAAACAATAGCGCCGCCTGCCGAATCGCTTACCTCAGCAATTCGGCCGACATTGCCAGCAGTTTCTGTGCTGGAGGCTGCGAATCCCATAGCCGTGCATGGCACAGCTTCTGGGATTAAGTGCAACTGCGCGTCTCGCAGCCGTGCGCGGTGGCTAGTGGAAATGGGCCCTTAAGGTAATCCACAGCTATGACTGCTAGATGTAGGAAGATGTTACTTTTATTCAATCAGGTGGAGGATTTGTGAGGTTGAACTTGGACAAACTTTTTATGTATGTATCTCACAATTACCGCCCACCATGCGCCTCTCCACCAGCTTTTTGGTAAGTCCACTTGTCTTTACTGATGATTGTGCATGCTACCATGCATCTACCATGATGAAGATTTATTGAATAAATGAGTGCTTTTACAGCAGTGCCAGCTTTGCCTCTTCTTCAAGTACTGTGAATGCATCTGTTTCCTAGAGCACACTGAGAGGATGCTTGTTTTAACCACTTGAGGACCGCGATGTTAAACCCACCTAAAGACCGGGCCATTTTTCTTAAATTGGGCCACTGCAACTTTAAAGCCTCGCTGCAGGGCTCTGCACACAAGTGATCCCCCCCCCCCCCTTCTCCCCACCAACAGAGCTTTCTGTTGGTGGGGTCTGATCGCTCCCCCAATGTTTGTTTTTTACAAATATTTATTTTATTATTTTTCTATTAAATTTTAGTATTTAATTTTGTTACCTGATCTCCCTCCCTCCCCCCCGCCAGCCAATCAGCTTCATCGGCAGTCATAGGCTTCAGCTTATGACAGCCGATCACTTCCTGCACTACAGAGGGGACAGCGCTGCCTTAGATCGCAGCGCGGTACAGGTATATTAGACGGCGGTTTCCACGTCTAACGCTCTCCGAGCTGGGAGACTGAAGGCGGAGTAGAGCCCCGCCTTCCAAGCGGAGATGCACGCGTATCGGCGCATGCACTCTCCTGCTAACCCCATAGAAGGCAGTTCACGCCAATAGGCGTGGAGCGGTCCTGGGGCTGACGCCGTGTTCACGCCAATTGGCATGGATCGGTCGGCAGGAAGTTAGTGGTTCATGCACAGCTCATTTTTTTAATACATATACTGTAGTGCCAACCTGCTGCTGCCTCTTCCATTCTATGTGATTAGTTTGGTCAGGTGATAGATATGTAAGGCTGATTTGCTGGTCATGCTCATGTGTTAAACCAGGAAGTCATTACAGCAAATCAGAACCTTACAAATCTGTCAGCTGATCAAACTGATCACATGCTTCTCCATGAGTTCTCCTAAGCATTGCCATCCCTAGTTGTCAACTGCTAAGTCTGAGAACTTTGCGTTTGTAATGTGCTTTTCTTCTGCTCGCAGCTGTCCTAAGTTATTGGAAGACATTTGTTTCCCTGATAAACCTGGTCTATGCTTTCTCTTGAAAAAATTGAAGCCAGTAACCAGATCTTAATAATGCACTTTACTTTATAAAGAAACTTGTTTCACTGATTTGGAAACCGTTCACAAAAAAATGGCCGTTTCATAGCAACCAGCTGGGAAAAATCATTCACTAATTTTACAGTAACCGTAGGTTGCTAAACATGCTTTTAAACCTATTTAAATGTGAGTGGCCGCAGCTGAGGCAGCTTTGTTCCAGGCAGTAGTCTCATTGAGGCCTTAACCACCAAATTGCATCTTTTATTCTTCTGATTCAGGCTGAAAATTGAATCTGGACATCTCGATTGTTACAGCACTTTTCACATTGTCATTACTGTTTGCAATGACTTGTTAAGCAAGCCCTCATGTTAGGTGCACACTATACAATATTCTGGCAGATTAACCTGCCAGATCGATTATTTCCAACATGTCCGATCGGAATTCCGATCGATTTTCCATTGACTTTTATGGAAATCGATCGAAATTCAGATTGGACATGTTGGAAATAATCGATCTGGCAGGTAAATCTGCCAGAAAATTGTATGGTGTGTACCTAGCATTAGTTTCTTACATTGTGCTTTGATGAGTAATGATGTGGAAAACAAAATAGCCCTTTAAGGCCAGCTCCACCCTTGTGCGACTGCTTAAAGGGAAGGTTCAGGGACGCTGTGAAAAAAACAAAAATCCAAATCCACTTACCTGGGGCTTCCTCCAGCCCGTGGCAGGCAGGAGGTGCCCTCGTCGCGGCTCCGCAGGCTCCCCGGTCTCCTCCAGTGGCGCGCCCGACCTGGCCAGGCCGGCTGCCAGGTCGGGCTCTTCTGCGCTCCAATGTGCGGCTCACTGGTGCGCGCTGACGTCATCGGACGTCCTCCGGGCTGTTCTGCGCAGGCGCAGTAGTTCTGAGCCTGCGCAGTACAGCCCGGTGGACGTCCGATGACGTCAGCGCGCACCAGTGAGCCGCACATTGGAGCGCAGAAGAGCCCGACCTGGCAGCCGGCCTGGCCAGGTCGGGCGCGCCACCGGAGGAGACCGGGAGCCTGCGAAGCCGCGACGAGGGCACCTCCTGCCTGCCACGGGCTGGAGGAAGCCCCAGGTAAGTGGATTTGGATTTTTATTTTTTTCACAGCGTCCCTGAACCTTCCCTTTAATTAAAATAGGAAATATATTGATTGTAATTTAATGATTAAAATTGCTTATAATTTACGGTATGCACTGCTACATTATGTCTGCCCACTGGAAAATCTTTCTTTACCTTGATTTACATTCTTAAATTTATGGAGATATCTTTACTGTTGGCAAGGAGAATTACTCTGTAATGTTTGTGTTTTTTTGGTGTTCTGAAATGAGTAGCAACTGGGCCCTTATTAAATTTACTTTTTCTCCTAAAAGATCATTTTTATTATTTTGTTTACAATAACTATTCTGCACTCTGCAATTGAAAAGGTAGGAGAAAAAGTCCTGAAAAAAGTATTTATGTCCTTACTGGTGGCTTAAAAGGCATTTTATTGATGAGGCATAAAAATATCACCTAGGAGAAAACTTAAAAGAAAAAAGTGAATGGTAGTCTCCCAGAGTGCTCTAGGGCAGAAGGCAGCATAACTAAATAACCTAGGCTAAACATAACTGGAAGCGTTGGGCTATATACCAGTATACAGCAATATATAGATAACGGAAGTGTTTCTGATGCTGAAACCAGGGTAATTAAGGTAAAAGTGGGTATTCTGAATAACATATTACATTCTTTTATATGACATATAAGTATACTGTATCTTTAAGCATAAGACAACTGTATGCCTCAAACTCTCACCTGGCACCAGATCCTACCACGGTCATTATAAAGCCAAATGATATTGTAACTCCCCTGACACCTTTTCCATAATGTTGATTAACTGCAGAGGCCATCAGTAAGAGAGTGACATCTTAATCATGGTCAGGTGGGAGGGGCTGCTCTGAGGTAATTTCATTCAACCACCATGGCCTGAGAGCCTCAGTCTCTCTGTCTCCACCTACCTTACACTGCAACATCCATTCAAGCGTAGCCAATCCTTAACCACCTAGTCAGACATTAGTGGCGTAATATTCTGTTCTCTCAGAATTGCTGGAAGTGACCTGTTTCTGTGGACTTCAGTAAATACTTGTTGTCCCTGCTATAGCATTACGTAGACCCTGTGTGTATGGCTTATAATCGGACCTTCTTTCATCTTTCACGTCTGTCTTTGTTAACATGGCAGCGATTAGCACTTTGTAGCAGCGGTGACACTGTGAATGAAAGGACGTAATGAATTAGAATTAATTGTGATTTCACAGCAATCTTGTACAATATTTTCCTGGGCACTTAAGCAGCCCCTGATTTATGTCACAATAATCAGGTAAACACACACACACCACGCACCTATCGGTAATTTTCTCGTGGAATTCACGCCAATGAGCAAAATATAAGCTGGCTGCGTAGATCTTTCATGCTCCGCCACTGTTAAATAGTATAATTGTCTTCTCTATTTTCAAGGCGCTTCATTTTCGATGCTAATTGCATTCAATTTATTACCGGCGAGCCTTCCCGCACAATGCCAGGTATTCTGGGCTCATGATGGATGGCGTTGTAAAAACTGAATAGATGAGTGTGTTGTGCAGGGTCACGCTAAACAAATGAATATTAAAACCAGTCTCTTCCTCCTTCATTTTCAGGTGCAAAGTTGTTTTCTATTATGAGTTTGTAAAGCCTCCATGCTTGCTGAGCAATAATTAAAAATAGGATACATAAATTATTATGGTGAAAAGTTGAGATCGAGCGGCAATACACCAAAAATGTATTTATTCTCTAGATAGCGCCGGCATGTACTGTAATGTCCTGAAATGGTGCTCGTTGCAGGAAGGTGCAAGCATAAGCAGACGCACAAACGCCAGTTCAGTGTGTCTCTTTAGCAAACCTTGCTGAGGTACGATATTATCCAGGTAAGGATTCATAAAAATAGACCAAACGGTAAAGAGGACCTGAACTCAGAACTTCCTCTCTGCTCTAAAAGATGAGCAAGAGCATAATAACCTTTGAAGAAATTGTTTTTTCTTCCAGCTGATACATATGCAATAAATCTGCAATGTGTCTACTTCCTGCTTGCAGGGAAGTAAACATATTGTTAACATGCTGTATTTACCCATGAGCTCTCTGCCATGGCCGGCAGCTGAGGGATCGAATTACACTGGGAGTAGTCACAGAAGAGGGTGGGATTAGACAGGCTAAACGCTCTAAATACATACAGGGTACATTACTCTGTTTTCTTTCTGTCCTGTGCAAGATTTCAGGTCCACTTTAAAAAGGCTGTATTAGTGGCAGCATTACTGGCTTCTCAACTCTGTCAACTTCCACAAGAAACAGCTAGATACTGCAGATAGCTGGGAGCCCAAGTGGGTCTGTGTTTCTACCTTCCCTTCCATGTAGTGAAAATACAAAAGTAGATTTATTGTTTTTAGGGGCTCAACTTGGACACAGGTCTTGTTTTTTTCAATTATCTGACTATAAAGATATATTCTTGTTTTGTTAAACCAACGCAGTTTTGGAGGAATATGTACTGTATTTCTTGGACTAGAAGACTCACCTTTTCTCTCCCAAAAGTGGGTGAAAAAAGTCACTGCATCTTATAGGCTAAATACAGGGAGTTCCTGACTTGTGAACGCCTGCCAATACGAACCTCCAACTCGCAGCAATGTCGGGGACTCCCTGTACCGTCCCCATGCAGAGGAGCACACTGGGACAAACGGAGGACACACAGGGACACAAAAGGGCATAGGGGGGGGGACACAAAGGCATAAAGGAGGGGGGAATAGGAGGACACATGGGAGACAAAGGAGGACACGGAGACACAAGAGGTACAAGGGGGCATAATCCACAAGATGCCCCTTCACCATGGATGCACCAGGTTTAGTATATATTTTATTCCCCTGGTTTTTGTCCTCTAAAACTATGTGCATCTTATGGTCAGGAGCGTCTAATAGTCCGAAAAATATGATAATATAAAAGCTGTCCAATCATAGATGACAATAAAGCACTATAAAAAAGAAAAGTATTAAACATTGTTAGCTTTCTTGATAAAAAGTTTGACATCAGATGAAATAACCTACATTTCCTGTCCCAGTTCAGCCGCACTAATTTTGCAGCTTGTGTGACTGACACGTCGCATTAATAAAGTTGTCTTCATTTCCGTCACTTATATATATGTTACACATTTGATTGATGGGCACATGGATTAAATTCTGAACGTTCTTTAAATGTGCTTATTTGCATATATCTCATTAGGTGTTTTGCATGTTGCCAGATGGAATATTCTATTTTGTTTTAAAGCAAACATGGTTTGTAACAGATGCCAGAACACTGATCTCGTTCAACCATGGGAAGCGTAAATAAAAGAACATTACTTTTTAAGAATACCTCAAAACATGGCTATGGAATTATCAGTTCCTAGACACTTTTACAACTAGGATTTTGTAACAAAAGTTAGGAAAGGAAAAGTAAAAAAAAAAAAAAATAAACAAAGAAATAACTGGAGTCACTTTAGAGCTGTATTTTCTTCAGTGCCCTCTACTGGTAACTTATGATTGACTACAGTTGGAGGACTCTAAGCAATTAATGTATACAGTATGTATAAAGCAGGGGTGTTAAACTCAATCATGTAAGGGGCTAAAATCTGCAATATAGTCTTAGTCACAGGCCAAATGGTTTATTAACATTTAACATTTCTTGAACCATCTCAAACTAAGTGATGGAACTATAATGATTGTGAGTGGCCGGCTCCCCGCCTTCTGCAGAGTAGCTCAGGGGAGCAATTTAACCACTTCACTCCCCTGGTCATTTTCACAGTTCAGCTCAGCTCTGATTACTTTGGCAATAACTTTGTCAATAACTATCACAACTAAATGATCTATATATTGTTGTTTTTTTCAGAACAAATTAGGCTTTTTGTGGCTGATAGTTGTTTTCAGTCATTACCTTATTTTCCACGTATTTTAAAATGAAAATAGGGAAAAAAAGTGAAAAAATAGACAATTTATCCACTTTCGTACATTGTAGCTTTAATGTAAACAGTCCAGTTGTACATGAAACCCACTGATTTTATTTGTCTATCTCTCCTGTTTATTTAAAGAGAACCAGAGACGAAGCACCCTCATGTATTTTATTACATTTATCAGTGGGAACATGACAGTAAACACCTACCCTGCTTTTAGTTTCATTCTTATCTGCTTAATTAGTCTATTAGCAGCTGTGATAAGAATCCCGGACTGGCTCAGTCGAGGTTTGACCTGGAATCATTATAGCTAAGTCACTCTTCTGTGGAGTCTTTTCAAGCCCAAGCCTGCTACCTCCCGGCTCAGATTTCCTGCTTTGCATACTGAGAGCTGTGATGACATGAGAGGGGCTGCTGCTGCTGAGAGAGAAGCTCTGAAACAGACAAGTTTTCAGAGCAATATGCAATATGATCTGTGTGCACTCTGTCTGCATACTGTAGACTGCAGTTTCATTCCTATGAGAGACACTTCCTACAGGCAGCTGCACATCATACCGGCTGCAGCAGCCTATTCTCATATAGCCTAGACAGCACGACCAGAACAACTCATAACCCGGAAGCACAAGGGATATGAGCCGGCAGCCATATTTGATTTTTCCTGGAGCAATAATGGATAAAAAACGCTAAAAAAGGCACACCAGAGCGGCGAAATTATCAGGTAGAGCATTTATAGGATTTTGTATGGAAGAAAGGGCAGAGACTTATTTTTAGGTCTTGAGGCATCAATGGGGTTAATATTTACCTGCTCCAGTACTGCTTTGAGTCTCCTCCGATCTTTCTGACAGTCACAAGCTCTATGCTGCATACCTCTGGCTCCTGATGCATGTCATGTGATTAAGAGGAGGCGTCATGGAAGTGCAGAGCATTCAACTGCCAGAAAGAATAGAAGAATCAACATATTGCTGGAACAGGCAAACATTACACTGCTTCACTGCGCTACTCTGCTATATGGGGGGGGGGAGATGTAGGTGTGTATATGATTTACCAGTTATGGGGGGGTTGGATCCAAGGAGAGGGGGCCCATGCTAATTTCAGGGGGGTGGGGGGTTGCAAGTCCCATGGGATGTTGCTGCACCCCTGGCTCAAACTGACAATGTTTCAGTCAGAAACACTGTCACCGGTATGCTCCTTTGGATGGCACTGTGCTGTCTTTCTTTTACTGCTTACAATGATGGACATTATCTCCAGGGTCACATAAAATGGCAAGAAGGGCTGCATTTGTCCCGCAGGCCTTGTGTTTGACACCTGTGGTGTAGAGGAAACCCTCCTGAAACAAAATGTAAAGAAATATGTTTGTTATCAAAACACTTATCACGTGGCTTCTTGTAAAGGTCTCGTCACAATTTGTTTACAATACATTTTGAGTGTTAGAGGCATTCTGAGGAAATTATCTTACAATGAGTCCATAGTACACATGTAGCACACTACGTAATGTTTCCGGTGAATCCCTTGTAAATGTCGGAATTTGCCCAATAAAGTAATGCCACACTTTTCTGCACACTCTTGTCCGCAGGCTCTCACAGGCTGGAGGCTGTGTCATGTTTACCTGGGTCACAAAGGCTGGGCTGTGATCTCCACATTAAAACAATTAGCAGTTAGTCCCTACTTTCAGGTTTGTGGAAAATAAAATAGTAGTATATTCGTACACTTAGTTTAGCATACATGTAAAAAGAGGGCTGAGAAATTTTGGGCAGGGGGTGAAGCTGAAACACGGCTCACCCTGCTGTGGCATGTTTCCCAGCGGCATTAATTACTATTATCCCTCCAAGGCCCCATACAGTGGGGGTAAGATGCAATTCGGCTTCCATCTATGCTGCTGGCTAAATTACGTGTTTTTTTCTCTTGTAATTTGGGCTCCGTCTTTTGCCGAGTAGTGAGGTTAGCAGTTATTTATTTGTAAAAAAATGTTTGGAATGATGAATGATTTCCGTTCCACTTCTCACGTGTACACCACTTTGTATTGGTCTTTCACGTGGAATTCCTATAAAATTGATGCATGCCTGTGGCAGTAATGTGACAAAATGTGGAAAATGTCAAGGGGGCCGAATACTTTTGCAAACCACTATATAGCAGCCTCCATATCCCTCTCACCTTGGGTTCCTTTTGAGAAAGATATCGCTGCCTGGGTGGTGCTGCTATATATTTCCCATCTATCACATTTATAGAAAAGCTGAGACTTTAGATTGTAGATAGATACCGGTGAATCATTTTTCTTTTGCACATTGGCCTCCTACACCTTCTGCAGGATGAAAAATTAGTATTTAGGATCATAACCTTTGATAATGGAACATTTTAACCAAAGTTTAATGTGTACGGAACACTTCTTCTCTTCACAAATGCTATTTTAAACCCTGCAGGTTGCCACTCTTAGGAAATTCTTGAAAGCAATCTTTTTTTTTTTTTTGCCTCTTCCTAAGTAGAAGGATACAGGACAATGTAAATGAGTCGGATCTGGTGAGAGAGGCTCAAAAATGTGTAGCTAGAGGAACAAGGGCTCCCGAAAGGAAATGCTTTAACAGCAGGACCAGCTCTTACTGTATCACTTCACAAGGATTTCTCTATTGCCATTAGAGACCTTCCTCTCCTTCCTCTGAACACTGGATGATGTGTGCTCTTGTGAAATAAACACCTGGGGCTCACACACTTTATATCATTTGCTTTAATTAACTTTTAAGTGAACTAATGCTCTCAAGATCCCTTTAACTCAAACGAGCGAGCCATTACAAGCAGCATTTTGTTTAGTGTTCCGTGCGGTCTCGTATGGGCCGCTATGTCGCTACTTTTATTTTTGAGGGAACACTTGAGTCCTGTTTTAAGAGCACAGATTAAGTGAAGAGGCTCCGAGAGGTAGATAAAACTGGGGGTAAAAACAATTAAAATAAAATAAAGAAGAGGTGGCTTACCTTAGTAACGACAGTCATAGATGACAAAAAGGTTTGATTTAAAACATCTACCTCTTCACCCCATTTGTGCATTATAAACCCCCTCCTTACCCACAGGGCCAGTGCTTCCATAGAGGCAAAGGGGACAATTGCCCCAGAGCCTGTGGGGGGACCCCGCAAGGTGCCCCTCCTCCCCTCCAGCTATGGTGACCCATGACAGTGGGGATGCTGTGTGTTTACTCTGTATAGAAAAAAAAAGGGTGGTGAGGTGAATAATAGAAACCCCAAAATGCTTTTTAGTGGACATTAACGATATTGTATGGCGGGGGGGGAGTGATTGGAATGGTCCTGACAGCCAGCTTGGTGGCCCTGGGGATGATTTGGTTGGAAATGAGGTGGGGGCCCAAACTTTTGCTCCAGGGCCCTATTGTAGCTAGAAGCGGCCCTGCTTACACAGGTTGGAGGCGTTTGTCCTGGCCCCACATGATTTATACCATTGTGTGTTCCAGTATTCCTTTTTAACCCAAGAGAGCAACCACATCCAGTCCAGGTTGGACACCCAGAGAGGAGTTGGGTTATACACCTCCAACCGCTACAAGTGGTCAGTTGCCCCTTAAAGAGAACCTGTACTGAGTAAAAATATTTAAAATAAACACATGAGGTAACTTCAAATGAACATTACATAGATACTTTGCCATCAGTTCTTCTCAGAAGCTCACCATTTTCTTCTGACAATAGTCCCTTCCAGTTCTGACAATATTTTGTCAGATCTGAAATATATCAGTTGCTGTCAGTTATAGCTGAGAGGAAAACTGATGTACCAGGTAATGTCCATGTTTCCCTATGGCTCAAGTGGGTGATGTTACAGTTTAACTGTGTGCTGACCAGAAAGCTTTTATGGGTAATGGGCATTTTCAAAATGGAGGACGGAAAATTCCCTTGATCACAGTGAACAAACAGGACGTGGGACAGGAGAAAGACACTGAGGAGTAGACTACATGGAAGGTAAATATGACTTGTGTATGCTTATTTTGACTTTTAATTTTCAGTTCAGGTTTTCTTTAAGCAAACCACCTTTTGTTTCACCAATTTTCTTGTTTCCTCAGACCATTGTCCATATTACAAAACATACTAAGCTATTTGGGATCCCATTGTCTCTGTGTTTTCTTTTTCCAGCGGTCAAGACACCCAACATTCTCGCCTCTCTCTCGAGCCATCTTATGCCGAGCTCTGTCATTCCCTTCTGGCTGTGTGAAGGGCTGTAAACTCTGTCAGCGCTAATAACAATGACATTAATGGGGAAATCTAAGAACGGACTGTGAGTTGTAGGAAAATAACAGAGCAGGCTAGTAATTATCGTATTTGCAGAGTGGTTATTTTTATTCATGAAAGAGATGCGTTTAGCATCAGTCTGGCATTTGCTGAGAATAAGAGATTGGTGTGAGACACGTTACTTCCTTTCACTTGGGCAGCATGAGTAGAGTTCAGAGGTCCTTGGAGAAGGATGATCTTATAAGAAAAAATAAAAAAACTACCGTATTTTTCGGACTATAAGACGTGCCTTGGTTTAAAGGACAAACACCAGTGGAAAAAAAATATATGTATACTAAACTTGGTACATCCATGGTGAAAGGGCATCTTGTGGATCATGCCCCCTTTGTACCTCATGCCACCTTGTGTCTCCCTGTGTCCCTCATATGTCTGCCTCTGTCCTCTTGTCCTACTCTACGCTCCTTTGTGTCCTCCATTTGTCCCCATGTCCTCATCTGCATGGGCACAGTACAGGGAGTCCTCGACATTGCGGCGGGTTGAAGATTCATATTGGCAGGTGTTCACAAGTCAGGAACTCCCTGCATTTGGACTATAAGACGCAGTGACTTTTTTTCAAGTCAGTCTTACAGTGCAGAAAATACAGTAGATTGCACTCCAAAACACACATTATCTACTGAACTTCCTGCTTCTAAAAAGCATGGTTTACACCTAGTCAAGGCATTGACTAGACTAAAAAACCCGCTAATTTTTGCTTATATCTTCACCTGTTGGCTGGATGGTGCAATGGTCCAGCCAACAGGGCAAAGGGTTCTGCCTCTGACACAGGAGACCAGGGTTTGAATCTCGGCTCTTCCTGTTAAGTTAGACTAGCACTCACTCGCGATATAAATATATGTTCTTGTCTTGCTGAACACAGAGTTATGTTGCAGACTGTGAAACGTCTACCAGAAGTACTACCAGTACAATTGTGAAGTGGATTTTATTTCCATAGATTTAAGTGGTGTGTTGCGGTAGTGGTGTTCATAGTGGTGTTGTGGCATGACATAAAGGCTACATTATAATGCAGAATGTTGCACTGCAATGCAAAACCTATTCAATGTTCACAGTTCAAGCGCACATCTGTCAGAGATATGAACCAGTTCTCCTAAAATACATATGCAGTTCTCCCAAGGTGCAAAAAAAAAATCAAATTCTCCTATAAAACATGAATCTTGATTTCACAAATTTAACCCCCCTGGCAGTATGATTTTTCCAGATTTTAGGGTCTGTTTAAAATGTTTCAGACTCTAAAATCAGGAAAAAATCATGCGGCCAGAGTTTCTGCAGCAGCCACCGTTTCACTCGCCTCCCTGGGCTCCAGCGCTGCAATTTTACTTCCGTCCTCCTGGTGGCGTTGTAACTCTGTGGTGAGATGAATGACCGTGATCTCACCAGGGTGATTCAGAGCCTCAGAGGACAGGAAGAGGAACGGCTAACAACGACTGGATCCCCTGGGAGGTGAGTAAAAACGTCCTCTGCACGCTATACTCTGCATTGAGCTCCCAGTGGCTAGCCCTAGCGTAGCTCAGGATTACTGCCAGGGAGGTTAAACCAGTTCTCTAAGGTGCATAAATCTTCAATAGTGCAGTATCCCAACACAGTGCTTTACCGCATAACGTGTGTGAGAACAGTGACAGTGAAGAATACTTTTCATTGACTGTATGCTTTACTATATGCAACACAACGGTTGTATAATGGGCGGTGTGACTTTTCTATTCTGTTTTATTCCTGTTTTTACAGGAAACGCAACTTCCACTGTGAATGTAGCCAATGGCAAATTCTGGGGATTTTTTTTCAAGGCTACCCAAGGTGAAATGATGATAGACATGTGTATGTACAGTGCCAAGTACACTAATAACTATGCTGTTCCTTTTCTTCTCTCTCTACCTGAAAGGTTTAAAAATCAGGCATGTAAGTGACAGTTCCTGTCTGAGTCAGGACTGGGTCAGACTACAGTGTAAGGGTGCATACACTCATCCAATCTCGATTGGCCAATTTTACTATTTCCATGTAATATGAGAGCTTACCTACTTAATCTGTTCAGAGTATTCTAAATCTGTTGGCCCTCATACTACATGGGGCTGGTAAAATTGACCAGTGATTGGCCAATCAAAATTGGATATGTATATGCACCCTTACCCTCAGTGATAAGGAATTAGTCATAAAACACTTCTCAGAGCAGGAAAGAGATAAAAAAGGTCAGTAGTTCATAGATTTTAGCTCTAGCATACGTCAATGAATGTGTCATTGAGTAGAAACAATGAAACAGTAAAAACCTAAAAAGTAGATTTAAATCTAAAATACAATTGTGGGATATCTAAAAAAAAAGTCATTTCTAGGAGGAGGAGGATAGGTGCAATTGTTTATCTTATCAGTTTATTTTCCCTTTAGGGTGTCCTTTAAGATATTAAGATCACCAGTGTCCCGTAGGGTAAAATACACTTTGCAGATGGCCAACTAAAGAAATCTAAACTTTCAGTTTAAGGCCCTCAATGACATCCAAGCCATAATGAATTGTTTGCTTTCCATTTCAGTATGCAGCCATGTCCTCCTGATTCTCCAGATGTGGCAAATGATATAAAGTGATCTTCTTTGCAATCATAGCAACAGTTCACTGGTTGGTATGCATAATGCTTCTGGTCTCTTTTTCATTGAGGCTAGATTCACAGTGGGACGTTATTGTCCTGCGTTAATAAAGTCGCAGGTTACAGCATGGTAATGTTAACCCTATGCGACGTTAAAGTCGTGGTGTAAATGTTGCGTTTGTGACACACTGCTGCAGTGCATTACCTGATAACGCAATACAGGGAAGCATACTTTTAATTGCGTGTATGCTCTACTGTATCTACTGTATGTGACGGTAATGCAGCTTTGTAATTTTGTGTTGCGGCCTTAACGTTGCATCATAACGCAACGTCCTACTGTGAATCTAGCCTGAGTGATTTATTTATTTTGATAAAAAGTATTCACAACAAAGAAGATGTTACGGTGTGGAAATGATCTTTTAAAAGCCTGATTTTGATTCCTTGTAATCACACCCATTTACCACATTCACTCACCAGCCACTGATGGGTAGGTGGAGCTTACAGATAGGTACGTTTTTTTGTAGAACTGAGAAGTGGTAAAATCCTTGCAATGTGTTAAGTTATCCTAAGAAGGATAGTTTCAGTAAAGCTGATGATGATTACCAGCAGCGGCAGGTGAGAGAGACATGTACATGAGACATGCCCCGGCCTTACTACAAAGCTGCATTAATAAACCAAGTATGTCCTTCCACATTGGTCAATGATTTGGCCATGCTACCCTCTTGGGGTAGTAAGCAGGTGATCTGCACAAGTAAACAATGGGCTCCCTAAAACATAAATACAACATTGTGGCAGTGCAGCAAACCGTAATGCTGTTTGGCAGAGCTGTGGAAGTGGCGTGGATAAGTAAAGGGTGGGTCTATCATGTTAGGACAGCCACAAGGTATTATGGAAAATGGGTTCCCCCTGGCCACTGTGTCTCGGTCTTCTCTGTAAGTACAGGGAGTGACTTCAGCAGCTGCAGTTTTTGAGACCCACAGCTATGAAGGGTGCAGACAAAGAAAAGGTGACGAAGTTGTGAGTAGCATATCTTCATTTGAAAAATTAACTCACTATGTAAAGTTAAATAGAATAGCTTTGACTGATTATGAATACACTAACAGTTTAAATGTCATGAAGCAGAACCAAACTCTTGCACAGCACACAATGAAAAGTCTTTATTCCGCAGATATTTGCTGAAGTAAATCATTACTTTATGTTCTGTGTTTATTTAGACAGATAATAATGTCTGATTAGTTCTTATCAGCAACTGTGAATAGACTGCAGGAGAGCTCTGCTGAGGCAACTCTCCATATAGTAAACACTGAGGCTTAAGCCTTTCAGTGTCTTCTGCAGATGTAAAACAAAGTAAACCTTTTTTCCATAAAGGCTATTATGCTGTGGCTAATCTCTTAGGCTTTGTTCACATCTAAAATCAAAATCGCTCACACCAGTCGTTTTTCCATTCTTTATTGAGCTTTTTTTTTTCCTCCTGGCGTTTACCTGCGCGCTTTGATTTTGTGTAAAGTGCTTTTCAAAGCGCTTTTGCAGAGGGATTTTTTTTTGCACGTCCTGACGCAAGTCAGGAAGTGAACTCTTTGACCTGGAAATGAATAAATACAATGTATTTATTCATCAAAGCGCCAACGCAATCGCCGCACAAAGCGATTTTGTGAGCATTTTGCACTTTTCCTATACCTTCCATTGTTGCAAAATCGCCCTAAAAATGATACAGGCATCGCTTTGCTGAGCGGATCGAAAACAAACCGCTCAGATTTGAATGCTCTCATAGGGTATTATTGCACAAGCTCTTTCAGCGCGATTTTGCAAATCACCGGCGCTTAAAAATAGCAAACACGCCCTAGGTGTGAACAAGCCCTTAGAACAGAGAGGGCATTCTGAGTTTAGTTTCACTTGGACCAAGTAACAGCGCAAAACACATTAGGAGGAGTGGCTATGATAGCCACTCCTCCTACTGCAATTGGTGCACAGACTGAAGTGGATGACAGTGGTGCTGCTACCACGGATCAATCACTCCATTACAGTCAGTAATGACCAGTTTGCAGCAGTAGCTGAGTTACACCAGTGGCCTGGGTAACCCAATTTAGAGCTGGCCCACTGCAGCATTTTATAGAAAGCTGTAAGGTCGCAGACAACCTTGCCATTCCATTATGGTTATCTACCATGATAGTAAAATATGCTACTGATTTATAATGGGCTTGCCAGGGAAGAGGTTATCAGCCTGCCCTCACCATCAGAGGAGGCAGCATATAGGCTTGTGTACTGAAAGCATGCAAAACGTCTGCAGAAATGTAATGGTTTATGCATCAGTGCTTATGCCG
This sequence comes from Hyperolius riggenbachi, assembly GCF_040937935.1. Taxonomy (NCBI): domain Eukaryota; kingdom Metazoa; phylum Chordata; class Amphibia; order Anura; family Hyperoliidae; genus Hyperolius; species Hyperolius riggenbachi. The sequence continues at coordinate 107,375,730 of NC_090652.1, forward strand.
ATACACTTAATATTAGAGTGGTCTATTGGCAGTAGATTAGGATTCTTGTGAAATAAGTTTTCCTGAGATGATAGAAAGTGTGGTGTGGCAGGTTAGACATTATCTGTGAAATAAGTCTGCATTTTGTAGAAAAATGGCTTATTTCCTTCTATTTTCACAATTTCTTCCCTCATAAAAGCAGAAATTGCTGGTCATCCCGTCTGTTTATCATTTACTGGCCTCTGTCTTCTATGAGTGCTGTTCCTTTGAAAAAACAATCTGGCAGGCGGTTATCTTTTGAACTATGGTTGAGTGTAATGCCTGTTTAGCGGTACCTGCTATTTCCCAGGTTGTCACTCCTGTTAGGACAGCATTGTTGTGCTTTTCATGATGTTCCAAATCATTTGTAGATGTTCTGCTAGCCGCCAGACCAAAGACCTGAAGTGAAGCGGGTCTGTGCAGTGACCAACAGGGCTCGTGTTCAAAAGATCCAACAATCTGTTTCCTGCTCTTGATTAGTAACTTACATCTGCCTGAGCAATGTTCAAAGAAGCTGCATTGTAGGCATCAGTATGCTCGGTTTGTTGGAATTTAATTATCATAAAATGTTAAAGGGATTGTCCAGTGGGACGTTTTTCTCTGATGTTATTTCCATCACTTAGGAGACTAAAATCTGTTTGTTCAAATATATTGGCATTTGTATCGCCCTATTATATCTCGTCAGAAGAGATTCGCCACCAGAATTTTCCTGCCGGAGACGCTGCCAGTGATATCACGGCCCTGTAAACAGAGAAGGATGCTTCCTATCAACTTCATTATTTTTTAACCACTTGAGGACCTAGGGCTTTCTACCCCTTAAGGACCGGCCACTTTTTTTCCATTCAGACCACTGCAGCTTTCACGGTTTATTGCTCGCTCATACAACCTACCACCTAAATGAATTTTGGCTCCTTTTCTTGTCACTAATAAAGCTTTCTTTTGGTGCTATTTAATTGCTCCTGCGATTTTTACTTTTTATTATATTCAGCAAAAAAGACATGAATTTTGGCAAAAAAATGATTTTTTTAACTTTCTGTGCTGACAGTTTTCAAATAAAGTAAAATTTCTGTATACATGCAGCGCGAAAAATGTGGACAAACATGTTTTTGATTAAAAAAAACCCATTCAGCGTATATTTATTGGTTTGGGTAAAAGTTATAGCGTTTACAAACTATGGTGCAAAAAGTGAATTTTCCCATTTTCAAGCATCTCTGACTTTTCTGACCCCCTGTCATGTTTCATGAGGGGCTAGAATTCCAGGATAGTATAAATACCCCCCAAATTACCCCATTTTGGAAAGAAGACATCCCAAAGTATTCACTGAGAGGCATAGTGAGTTCATAGAAGATATTAATTTTTGTCACAAGTAAGCGGAAAATGACACTTTGTGACACGAAAAAAAAAAAAAAAAAAGTTTCCATTTCTTCTAACTTGCACCAAAAAAAAATGAAATCTGCCACGGACTCACCATGCCCCTCTCTGAATACCTTGAAGGGTCTACTTTCCAAAATGGGGTCATTTGTGGGGTGTGTTTACTGTCCTGACATTTTGGGGGGTGCTAAATTGTAAGCACCCCTGTAAAGCCTAAAGGTGCTCATTGGACTTTGGACCCCTTAGCGCAGTTAGGCTGCAAAAAAGTGCCACATATGTGGTATTGCCGTACTCAGGAGAAGTAGTATAATGTGTTTTGTGGTGTATTTTTACACATACCCATGCTGAGTGGGAGAAATATCTCTGTAAATGGACAATTGTGTGTAAAAAAATCAAAAGATTGTCATTTGCAGAGGTATTTCTCCCACCCAGCATGGGTATGTGTAAAAATACACCCCAAAACACATTGTACTACTTCTCCCGAGTACGGCAATACCACATGTGTGGCACTTTTTTGCACCCTAACTGCGCTAAAGGGCCCAAAGTCCAATGAGCACCTTTAGGCTTTCACAGGTCATTTTGCGGAATTTGATTTCCAGACTACTCCTCACGGTTTAGGGCCCCTAAAATGCCAGGGCAGTATAGGAACCCCACAAATGACCCCATTTTAGAAAGAAGACACCCCAAGGTATTCCGTTAGGAGTATGGTGAGTTCATAGAAGATTTTATTTTTTGTCACAAGTTAGCGGAAAATGACACTTTGTGAAAAAAACAATACAAATCAATTTTCCGCTAACTTTTGACAAAAAATAAAATCTTCTATGAACTCACCATACTCCTAACGGAATACCTTGGGGTGTCTTCTTTCTAAAATGGGGTCATTTGTGGGGTTCCTATACTGCCCTGGCATTTTAGGGGCCCTAAACCGTGAGGAGGAGTCTGGAAATCAAATTCCGCAAAATGACCTGTGAAATCCTAAAGGTACTCATTGGACTTTGGGCCCTTTAGCGCAGTTAGGGTGCAAAAAAGTGCCACACATGTGGTATCGCCGTACTCGGGAGAAGTAGTACAATGTGTTTTGGGGTGTATTTTTACACATACCCATGCTGGGTGGGAGAAATAACTCTGTAAATGGACAATTGTGTGTAAAAAAATCAAAAGATTGTCATTTACAGAGGTATTTCTCCCACCCAGCATGGGTATGTGTAAAAATACACCCCAAAACACATTGTACTACTTCTCCCGAGTACGGCGATACCACATGTGTGGCACCTTTTTGCACCCTAACTGCGCTAAGGGGTCCAGAGTCCAATGAGTACCTTAAGGCTTTACAGGGGTGCTCAAAATTTAGCACCCCGCCCACTTGCCAGGACAGTTAACAAACCCCACAAATGACTCCATTTTGGAAAGAATACACAACAAGGTATTCCATGAGGGGAATGGTGAGGTCATTGAAAATTTTATTTTTTGTCACAAGTTAACGGAAAATGACACTTTGTTAAAAAAAAATAAAAAAAAAAATTCTGATAACTTGTGACAAAAACTAAAATCTTTTATGAACTCACCGTGCACCTCACAAAATACTTTAGGGTGTCCTCTTTCCAAAATGGGGTCATTTGTGGAGTCTGTCCTGGCATTTTAGGGTCTCTGCAATCATTACATGTATGGCCAGTATTAGGAGTTTCTGCTATACTCCTTATATTGGGTATACAAGTAATGCACTCTGGGCTGAAAGGAAAAATGAACGGCAAACATACCTTGCTCCACATCAATGGCAGATCTTCCTCCACATCAATGGCAGTGATAACCTCAGGAGAGAGACACCCCGTGCCACCCTGCACTCAGGGTGAGCCACCAACTTATGTGACTGGGCCTCAGAACTTTAGTATACAGCATTATGCCTGTAGGATACAGCAATATGCCTGCCAATAGAGATGACTCTGTGTGGCATTAAAGCATCATCATAGGCCCAAATCACATATAAACCGGGGGTGTCCACACTCAAGGGAAATTCAAACATGCCGTCTTATATCGCCAACCCAGGACAGATCAGCAATATCAAGCATGGAAACCGATCCTTCTTCCCACTTTTATGCTTACCCGTTTGGTCTTCAAGCTTACCTCTCCTCTCCCTGCGACAATGTGCGAAAGACCACTGAGTGTGTGCCTACTCCTGTGTCTGGAGTTCCCTAGGTTCTAATAGTGTACCTGCTCGTGGTACTTCTCAAAACACGGCCCTACGCATAGACCAGGCTGGTCAGGACAGCGGGGACAATAATAAACGGTGTCACTCCTTGTTCCAGCCCTGCTGCAGACACGGCAACGTTTTCTTCGGATGCGTTGACCTGGGGCACACGGAAGCTGATAGGCGTAATGCCTTCCATGCAGTCGGCTAGTTGCATCTGGGGGGGGGGGGGGCCTGGCACCTCCTGGATACAGGATGTCCATAATGATCTCTTCCTGAAATTGGAGGAAAGATCCAGTTCTCCCAGCCTTACTGTAGAGAACAAAGCTGTTGTAAACTGCCAATTGAATCAGATAAAAAGACACTTTCTTATACCAGCGTCTTGTTTTCCGGGTAACTAAATAGGGCGCTAACCTCTGGTCATTGAAGTCCACCCCTCCCATGTTGACATTATATTCGTGGACGACAAGGGGCTTTTCAATGACCTTAGTTGCCCGTTGAATTTGGACTGTCGTGTCTGTGAGAATGGTGGACAGAAAGTAAACGTCCCTCTTGTCCCTCCATTTCACCGCGAGCAGGTCTTCAGTACGCAAGGCGACCCTCTGCCCCCGTAAAAGTCTGGTGGTAACGAGCCGTTGGGGGAAGCCCTGGCGACTAGGCCGCGCAGTGCCACAGCATCGGATTCCTTCTAACTTTAAGTGCTGAAAGAGGGCCACACTTGTGTAATAATTGTCCACAAAAAGATGGTACCCCTTCTGGAACAAGGGTGACACCAAGTCCCACACAACCTTTCCACTGCTCCCCAGGTAGTCAGGGCATCCGACCGGCTCCAATTTTGAGTCTTTTCCCTCATAGACCCTAAAACGACATGTATAGCCTGTGGCCCTTTCACAGAGCTTATACAGTTTCACCCCATACCGGGCGCGCTTGCTTGGGATGTACTGTTTGATGCCAAGGCGCCCGGTAAAGCGTAAGAGGGACTCGTCTACGCAGATGTTCTGTTCAGGGATATAAGCATCTGCAAATGTTGATGACAGGTGGTCTATGAGGGGCCGAATTTTGTGGAGCCGGTCATAAGCAGGGTGGCCCTTTTCATGACAGGTTTTGTCGTCGTTGAAGTGCAGGAAGCGCAGGATGGACTCAAATCGTGTCCTGGACATGGCAGCAGGGTACAAGGGAACATGATTTACTGGGTTCGTAGACCAATACGACCGCAGTACATTCTGTTTCATTAGTCCCAAGTGAAGGATAAGGGCCAAAAAGATTTTAATGTCGGAAACTTGGACTGGTTTCCACCCGAAAGGCTGGGCATACATGCTCTCCGGGTGCTCGGTGATGAATTGTGTGGCTTTACGGTTGGTCTCAACCACAATTAAGTCCAAGAGAACCTGGGTGATGAACAGCTGCAAAAAGTCTAGGGCCGTTCCTAGATGAGCTGTCGCCACCTGGACTCCAGACTGGGCGGTGAAAGGGGGCACTACGGGTGCGGCGGAATCAGGGGATTGCCAATCTGGTTGTGCCAGCACCTCTGGGAGTCTATGGGTACTACGGGCCCGTCTTCTTGTTGGTGGCTGCGACGGGGGTACTACTGCACTTGCCACCGTACCAGTTTCAACTTCCATGCTGACGCTCACCACTTCGTCAGGGTCTACGGAAGCACTGGCACTAAGTCCAGGAGATGCTGCGCTGCTGGTGCCTGCCTCACCAAGAAAACTATCAACAGCGCTAGCACCACCCTGCTGCCCTTGAGGCGGATCCTGCGCCACCTGCGGTCTAACGACTTTCTGGTCTGGTACGCCTGGCTCTAGCCGGGACCATAGCCTCGTCATCCGTATCGGTCAGGGAACCACTGCTTTCTACAGGTTCAAAATCGGACCCGGAAGATTCGACGGATGATTCTTCCCAAAAGAACTCATCCGACTGGTCCATGTACCTGTATACCTCGTCATCGGAAAGCCCCCTTCTTGCCATTTTGGATTGCTAAATTTATGGGGTTTTCCTCCGAGACTACCCAGAAAAAAAGAGCACCTACCTAGCAAAAAGGGAGTATTTGAGAGGTATTGGGGTTGGTGGGAAGTGGGGTCTCAGAGGCAATCAAACAATCACGGGACAATCAAATCCAATTACAGCACAATCGACTCCAATCACAGCACAAGCAGATCTGATGCACTCGGAAGGTGATGGGGGGAGGGTGGGATTGGGTGTGGCGGGAAGTGGGGTCTCAGGCAATCAAACAATCACGGGGCAATCGAAGCTGATCACGGGACAATCAAATACAATTACAGCACAATCGACTCCAATCACAGCACAAGCAAATCTGATGCACTCGGAAGGTGGTGGTTGGAGGTGGTGGGGGGTGGGGGGGTGGGGTTGGGTGTGGTGGGGGGGAGGGTGGGGTTGGGTGTGGCGGGAAGTGGGGTCTCAGGCAATCAAACAATCACGGGGCAATCGAAGCCGATCACGGGACAATCAAATACAATTACAGCACAATCGACTCCAATCACAGCCCAATCAAATCTGATGCACTCGGAAGGTGATGGGGGAGGGTGGGATTGGGTGTGGCGGGAAGTGGGGTCTCAGGCAATCAAACAATCACGGGGCAATCGAAGTCGATCACGGGACAATCAAATACAATTACAGCACAATCGACTCCAATCACAGCACAAGCAAATCTGATGCACTCGGAAGGTGGTGGTTGGAGGTGGGGGTGGGGGGGGGTTGGGTGTGGTGGGGGGGAGGGTGGGGTTGGGTGTGGCGGGAAGTGGGGTCTCAGGCAATCAAACAATCACGGGGCAATCGAAGCCGATCACGGGACAATCAAATACAATTACACCACAATTGAATACAAGCGCAGCACAATCGAATACAAGCGCAGCACAGTCAAATACAATGCACTTGGACGGTGATTAGGGGGGGGGGTCTGAGGGCGATTTGAGGGGATGGGGGGTTGATCAGGAGCCTGCACGGGGCAGACTGAGTCCTGATCTGATGAGAGGCAGACACAGGGGGTTACTGATCAAAGATCAGTTAGTGATTGCTGGGGAGGACAGATGTAAACAAACAGCAGGGGATGTAATCAGAAGGGGGGTACGAGGGCAATCGAGGGCCTGGGCAGGTGATCGGTTACCCCCGCGGGGCAGTTAGGGTCTGCTCTGATGGGTGGGGGTGCTGAGGGCTGATGGACAGGTGATAGACAGGTGATCAGAGGGGGATCAGAGGGGGATCAGAGGGTAATGTAGCTGTATACAAATGTATACAGTATACAGGGGGGTAGTCTGGGATGGGGTGTGGGGGTGATCTAAAGGTAGGGAGGGGGGATCAGGGGTGACTAGGAGGCAGTTAGGGACCTAAACTAAGGGGCAGCATCGCTAGTTAGTGGCAGGTGGGGGGGGTGGGGGTTTTGCAGGGGTGCAAGGGTGCTGGGCAGGGGTCTGCTGGGGTGATCAGGGGGGGTATGAGGCCTGGGGTGGGTGATCAGGGAGGCTGTGGGCAAAATCAAGCTGCGTGCAGTGAGACTTACAAGTGCTTCCTCCTCGCTGGTGGTCTCTGGAACAATGAGACCACGAGGCGAGGAGGAAGCACGTATAAGGCACTTTGTTTACCTAACAAAGTGCCTTATACTCAGGGATTGGCTGATCCTGCGGATTCCTCCGCTCGCCGGCTCTGCTAAGTGGCCGGCGAGCGGAGACAAAATGCCCGTGCTTCGATCCCGGGCGGAGGATCGCGTCACGGATGACGCGATCGCTCCGCCCATGCCCTTAAATGGACTGCCGCCTCTGTGGGTGAGGCCGTCCTGCAGGGCTCCACTTCCCCGCCGCCCCTGTGTAGTGGGCGGTCGGGAAGTGGTTAAGAACCGATTTTGGCACTGTATAGCAGTGGTCCTCAAACTAAGGCCCACAGGACGAATGGGGCCCCCTGAGGCTTTTTTACCGGTCCCCCACACACAAAATGTATTACTAATAGATGCGGTCAGCTACATCTTTAAATATTGGTGATCCGCATATAGAATAGCAGTGCTGGCACCACCCATCCACATGGGAGCCAGAAAGCAGTTATTCGCTTGTTTCCAATCAAATTCCACATCAGGTGACCCTGCTGTCCAATTGGACTGCAGGTTGTCACCTGGGTATGCTTTACTGTCTGGCCCAAAAAGACTTCTACATGATTTTTTGTATCCTCCGGCCCCCCCAGCAGTCTAAAGTATGTTGACCCGGCCCTCGACCCAAAGCGTTTGGGGACCCCTGCTGTAAAGAAACTGCTTATGTAAATCATTGCATAGTTCATTTGAAGTGGAACTCCAGGCAAAACATTAATGTAGCTTTAGTAAGTGTAGTGTGAAGTTGGAATTTCCATTTTACCACTTGCTTTGTCTCCATTGGATTAATTTCCCTTTACCTCTTCCCCTTTAAAGCGGGATTGTCAGCCATAAAATCAAATTACCCACTGCTATGTGTTTATTATGCAAGTCTTCCTCCTGACCCTGCATTGCATGCATTCCAATATAATCAGAAATGTTTCTGCTGTAATGAATCCCATCTCAGTCAGCCTGGCTCTTTACTTGTACTTTACCGGCGAGAGGGACTCGCTGCCACTGGCGGTTTACATGATTGACTGATGCCACTGTGTCTATTGGAGACCAGGAGGCAAACAGATCCCATGCATCTCTTCTGACACCTAAGTCTTAGTACTATCAGCTGTATTTTATTTGGCAAAATAAGTTTGCACTTACAAGGAAATTGACTTGCCAGTTCATTAGCATACACAGACAATGTAATACGAGGATAGACAATATAGATATTACAGATCTAGGACAGTATAGGAATTAAAATAGTGGAAATCAGGATGAGAAGCATTCATGTTCCAGTTCTGTGTTGTAATGCTTTTAACTCCTAGCAGTTTCAGAATTGCTGTTTGTGCTGGATGAATAGCATGGTTCATAATTAAGCAGTGCTACCACCTGAGGGGATGTTTTTTGTTGCAAATGACCGGTATCTCATCCCTGAAGGCAGTTCAAGTTGGAAGATGGGGTGGGCAGGGTGAAAGGGGTCCCAGACAATCTTTGTCGCTCTCTTTCTGTATCTTCTAGTGTAGAAGTTCTGCAGTGAAGGAAAGCTGCAGCCATTTATTCTTTCTGCTGAAGGGATGATGCACCGCAGTTGCCTCACCTCTCGTGTGGAGCATGAGCCGAACCAGACAGTCATTAATGATGTGATGATGCATTTGATGATTGCAGTATAAAACTGCACCATTAATTTATATGGTAGGCCAAACTTTTTTATTTACATACTCTGTTTTCATGTGCTTTCATGACAGTGACAACAGTATTTTCTTTCACATTTTAGGTTGTTAGAGATTATGGACTCAAGGCATTTGAATGACTCTACTTGGGTCACAACAGATCCATTTATGATTAGGGGAAGGGGCTCGGGGGGGGGGGGGGGGGGGGGTCAGAGTTCTCCTAAACTCTATCACCATGTCCATGGACCTACGAACATTACGTTCCAAATTCTTGCTGCATTATGAAGAAAGCTGTCCCTACGTGCCTATATGCAGACCTTTCCCCACTTTGTATGAGACCAACTACTTTTGTGTCATCAGCAAATTTCAGAACCTTGACAGATTGACCTGTAGAGATGCAGTCATTGGTGTACAGTGAATAAAGCAGTGGGGAGAGCACACAGCCCAGAGTCAAAGGAAGTAATTTTGGCAGTGCTTTGGTATATTCGGTATCACATAGACCGCAATGTTAATTGCGGAATCCAGTGGGTAATTTGAAGAACTGCTATTTTGATTTGTGTGCATTTTGAAAATGTCACCCACATATTTGTTTTTAAGGTACTTTTATCATTGTTTTTGCTCTGAGTCTTATGTTGTCCCGAGAGCATTGTGCTTCCAGTAGAGTCCTATCAAGGTCAAACAGCACTATCATCTTTAACCTGCCTGGCGTTCTGATTCCCGCGGCCGCAGGAACGTTCTTTGCAGCGCTAGCTACATGATTCCCCCCTCCCTGCGCCGTCCCTCCCTGCCCTTCGATCGCCGCCGGCGCAATGACCCGTCTGGAAATCCCGTTCTGAATGGGATTTCCTTGAGGGCTTCCCCCGAACGTTGTGACGTCACAGGGAGACCCGATCCACCCCTCAGCGCTGCCTGGCACTGATTGGCCAGGCAGCACACGGGGTCTCGGCTGGGGGGGGCCTGTATTGCGGCGGGTAGCGGCGGATCGGCAGCGAGCGGCGGCGATCGGGTAAGACGCGCAGCAAGCTTGCTGCGTGTTTTAAAAAAAATTATTCAAATCCGCCCGGCGTGGCTTGAGCGGTGACCTCCGGCGTCTCTGGATGAGCCTAGGTCGTCCAGAACGCTAGGGAAGTTAACCTCTTGCCGACCGCTCCACGCCAATTGGCGTAAACACAGCGGCAGCCCCAGGACCGCTCAACACCAATTGGCGTGAAATCCTGGGGTGGGATTTTGCTGGGGATCGCGTGATCCGCTTCATCATCAGTCTCCCAGCAGCGATCGCTGCTAGGAGACTGTTAAATTTACAGTGTACAGCGCTGCGATCTATGGCAGCGCTTTACTGGGGACAGCTGTGTCGCTCGGCTGCCCCTTACAGAGGATCAGGATCAATCGGCTGTCATAGGCTGATAGCCGATCACGGTGATTGGCTGGCGGGCTGGGGGAAAAAATACAAAAATTTATAAAAAAAACAAACAATTATATAAATAAAAAAATAAATAAACAGGGCAGCAGCAATCAGAGCCCAACAAAAGAACTCTGTTGGTGGGCAGAAAAGAGGGGAATCACTTGTGTGCTGAGTTGTATGGCCCTGCAGCGAGCCCTGAAGTGTAAAAAAGTAGCCTGATTACTAGGGTGGGTGTAAGCCTATGGTCCTTAAGTGTTTAAGGCCTCGTTCACACTTCCAAATGCAGATGGCCGTGCAATCAGAACACAACGATGCACTACCACATTTCTGATGTTTCTGTGTGTCGTACACCGAACACATTGCTGTGCGCATTTTGGCAATGTATTTGGTGTATGGTGTGAACAAGACCTCACAACTGTTCTCAGACAATAAAAACTGGATATCTCCTGAAAACATTTAGGTTATTTTGGAAAGATAGGTGCTATTAGGCCTACAAAGATAAATAAACAATTTTTTCTTTAAAAATGTATGGTTTAAAATTGATTTAAAAAAATTTTCTTGAAATTTGCACTATTTGCACTATTTGCATATTTACGCGTTATGTACGCGTTTTTACGCATTTTCTAGGCGTTTTCTGCGCGTTTAGCGTTTTTTGCGCGTTTTCGCGCGTTTAAGTGGCGTTTGACGCGTTTTTTTACGCGTTTACGCATTATTATGCGTAAAATCTCATTGGGTTGCACTCATGCGTATTTTTATGCGTATTCTTGCGTAAAATACTGAATGACTATTAAAGTGTAGAGATGCACATATTTAACCTTTCAAGAATTAAATAGCAACAAGTATACTAAACTCAGCAATCATCTCAAGAGATACTAGCCATTGATTTATAAGGGAAAGTTATTATACACTGTTTATGTATAACTGAAACTGAATGTATATTTGAAAAATCAACAGTATATTTTTCATTGGACTGCTATAATGTAAAAAGTAAGTTTATTTTTATATTGTTTTAATATGTCTTGGCATATTGTTAAAACTTTTGAAAAATTCCAATAAAAAATATTGAAAATGATATCTCCTGAAAACAGCATGAGATGTGCAAAATAATGATGTATGGAATTGTCTTTGTTAGGGGAACTCTTGCATAGCTTACATTTGCAAACGTTTTCCTGAGTTTAGGCACAGTTTAAAAAAAAAAAAAAATTAATTGACCAAGTTAAGTTACTTGTTCAGCAGTGAAGGCTGGTATTGGCTGCTTTGAATATTGGGGCAGGATACAGCTATGCTGCCTGGAAACCTCCATCACTTCCTGGCAGGAGGGCTTAGCCAGTGGTGGCTTGTAGCGTTACACGGACTCTCTGCTGAGATAGGTAAGGCTCTGACAATATCCCCTGTAATGAGCTCTGGGATCTTTCATCCTTACTTAGAAAATGCCAGTTGTTGCCTGTGATAAAAGCAGAGAGCTGTGTGTTTTATAACTGTTCCTTAATGAAATCACAGCGTGCTCCCTCTCAGCTTTTCCTGCTTCTCCACAATGTCACAAGTGATGATTCATTATGTTGAATCTGATTTACTCTGGACCCTCTGACGTCCTTTAAATAAATGTTGAACATCTGTCTGTTTTCACTGATCTCCACTTCGGCGCATAATTTGCAAGGAGCTAAATCCTCTTTCCAAGTGACTTACCGCAGATAAATTGACACTGATGCGCCCTTGCTGGGAATCTCGGCTGTTTTCTGTCATGAAACTTTCAACAGCAACTTTCTGCAGGTTTACAAAGCAAATCAATAGGTGGAAAGCGAGCGGCGACTGACCCTGGGGACAATTATGCTGAATTGGGCGCCCCCTCATTGCCGTATGGGTGACCAGAGGTTACGGCACTGTGTGTTTAATTGACTAAAATTAGATCAGGTGTCTGTAATTGTTGCATTAACATTCTCTGCTATTCCTTTTATAACCTTGAAACGTACGTCAGTTACTCAGGACTGCAAAACTGTCTGGTTACTGTTGTTTTTTTTCCCCAGTTGTTAGGCCAAATGTACACAGGCATTTATTATTCCAATTTGGCAAGCACCTGCAAATGCTTACCAAGCAGACACTGCAGGTAATAGGTATCTGGTATTTACAGAATACCTGTTTAGGCTGGGTTCACGCTTGTATGCATGGTAAACGGGCGCATATTTTCACACATTTTCAGACTCCGTGTCGGAATATACGTTTTTCCACAGCAACGCAATGTAAAAAATAGAGAGGTTGCAGTTGGCTGGCTGAATTTTTTCCGCGTATAAAATGTGACCGAAAAATCACATTTAAGGGCCCTTTTCCACTAGCAATCGCAATCACAAACGCTAGTTATTGGGATTTTTCATTAAATTTTGTTATGCGATTGCGATTTTTCATTTGCACTGCATTATCCCTCTTAAAGGGACTCAGAGACGACATACACTACAGCCCTGATACTTACCTGGGGCTTTCTCCCGCCCCCTAAACACGTTTAAGTCCCACGCCGTCCCCCTACGGTCTGCTGTTCAGCCGCGGTGAGCTCTGTTACCACTGTGAGTCAGCCATTATTTAACTTTGTGTGTGCAACGGTAAATGTTTCACCATGCGGAAAAATGCATGAATTTTGGCAGAGATAAACTCTGCATAAGGCCTGGTTCACACTATAAGGGCTCTTTTACACCCCAAATTACGAAACACAATCGCAAAATGTAATAACCAATGCAAGCGGTTGTAACACCGCATGTGTCAGTGCTTGTCATGGGGTAGTGTTACACAGCGGCAGACAACAACGACACTTCGGATTTGAGCACAGATGTGGCCACACTCAGATGTGACTCGATGGGGACCATGTGTCTATGGAACCGAGCACTAACAAGCACCTGACTGGTGCAGGAGAGCAGCTGGCAGACAGGGAATTCACCACCTGTCAACTGCCCATCTGAAAGAGGCCTAAAATACCAGGGCCCATATGCAACTTTTTCACCTGCGTTTTCTGCTAGGTGATATGTTCATACTTGTCAATAAAATGCCTTTAAAACTACCAACAAGCAAGAAAATACTCAAAATATTTTTTTTTTTTTTTAACAAATCAATTTTATTGATTATCAAACAAAGAAGTACAAACTAGTACAACATATACTGGTAAGAAGGTAGTACAGAAACAATAGCGCCGATAAGGCTGATACTAATACAATATGATTAGATACCGCCAAATGTCTTTAGACTTATACATCATGGACTTATATAGCAGGATTGTAATATATGTATATATTCAACTAAAATAGCCAGTCCAGGGACGGTTAGCAGAAAATAGGGTATGTCAAGCTGGTATCCGTACGTTTGCAGATTCTCTTGAGCCATATCAGCGATTAAGAGGGAAACAAAAGAGAAGAGAGAAGGAGGAAAGAGGAAAGAAAAGGTGAAGAAGAGAGGAGAGAAGAAACTCCAGTGCACGCCTCCTTACATTAACCTCCTTGGCGGTAATCCCGAGCTGAGCTCGGGGTATGCCGCCGGAGGTCGCCGCTCAGGCCCTGCCGGGCCGATTTGCATTCTGAAAGAAGCAGCACACGCAGCCGGCACTTTGCCAGCCGCGTGTGCTGCCCGATCGCCGCCGCTCCGCGGCGATCCGCCGCGTGCAGCGGCGAAAGAGGGTCCCCCCCAGCCGCCCGAGCCCAGCGCAGCCGGAACAAACAGTTCCGGCCGGCGCTAGGGGCTGGATCGGGCGGCTCTGACGTCAGGACGTCGACTGACGTCCATGACGTCACTCCGCTCGTCGCCATGGCGACGAGGAAAGCGAAACAAGATAGGCCGCTCATTGCGGCCTATCTTGTTACTTTCGATTGCCGGAGGCGATCGAAAGTACGCTTCCGGAGCGCCCTCTAGTGGGCTTTCATGCAGCCAACTTTCAGTTGGCTGCATGAAATATTTTTTTTTTTATTCAAAAAAAAACACATTGCAGCCTCCCTGGCAAAATAATTAAACCGCCAGGGAGGTTAATGAATTATTGGAAGTAAATCCAAAATGTAACTCTGAGGTTAATATACCTAGGTAAAGTGTATAATCTCACTCTTCTGGACCGGATGGGAGAGCGTCTACATTGTTATACCAAGAGGCCCAAATGTTTTCAAATCTCCGAGGGCAATTGCGGCTTTTATATGTTAGGCGGTATAAAGGTAAGGCCTTCATAATTGTAGACTTCCAGTAATTAATAGAGGGAGATTTATCAGACTTCCAAGTGCGAAGGATTTCTTTGCGGGCATAAAAGCACAGTATTCTAATTAAATATTGGGAGTGTTTGCCAGGTGGAGTATCATCTAACAAGCCCATTAGAAGTGCCCTGGGGGTCGCTATTAGCTGCGTTTGAAGGATTTCATTAATAAGGGAAATAATATCCGACCAGAAACCATAAACAAGTGGGCATTCCCAAAACATATGATAATAAGTGCCAGGGTCAAAGCTGCATCTACTCAAAATAATTTTGATGGTACTTTTTCACTAACATTTGGGTACTTTTTCAATTGTGAAATGCTGAAAAGTTATTTTAAAGAAAAGATGAAAATGATCACATCAAGTAGGTACTAACACTTGTCGCCAGGATCTATCTCTCAGACGTTTACTTTAAAATAGCTGCACTGTGCTGTACTGTATGTACAGTGATCTGATCTCTCCTGCCTACAATTATGGAGTCATAGAGGGTCATTACAAACATGCTTGTTTTTTTCAGCAGCCTGTACTGGGCACTTATCCGGCCCCATTCCTCAATGACAGAACATCAGAGCTCGTGTAACGTCAGCTTGTTGCTGCTTGCAAGCCTCCATGACATCCAGCCTCTTAAAACAAATTGCTGGACTTTTTCTTAGCTAATTGCCTTTTTAATCATGATGAAATTGCTGCTATTTGCATGAATAGTCAAGGCTCTTGGATCTTTTGACCATTGTAGATGGCATTTATTATTCATTTATATATTTATTTCATTCTGTCTCTTTTAGCAGGGAAATAGATGTGCCCCTTCTTACTTATTGGGAGGCAAAGATATTCAGGCCTACTTTGTCTATTGATGGATATATCTTTCACCTTTCACTTCTGAAAAACCTAAGAGCTTATGGAAAAAAAAAATCTGTATTAGAACAATTTAGGAATCCAGTAAGAGATTTTGGTGATGTAATCAGCACCTCTTTATTTACCCTGTAATAGTTAAAGAGGAACTGTAAGCAAGGATTTAACTTCATTTCAGTAAGTAGCTGATACCCACTTTCCATTGGGAGATCTTTACCTTTTCTCAAATAGGGGAGAGGGGGGGGGGGGAATTTGGGCTGACTCATATTGTGGTGTAGGAAGTCTTATTAGGATCCAGAGGCTTCCCACTCTTTAGTTAACCACTTGAGGACCCACCCTTTACCCCCCCTTAAGGACCAGCGCTGTTTTAGCTGATCTGTGCTGGGTGGGCTGTGCAGCCCCCAGCACAGATCAGGGTGCAGGCAGAGCGACCAGATCGCCCCCCTTTTTTCCCCACTAGGGGGATGATGTGCTGGGGGGGTCTGATCGCTCCTGCCTGATGGGTGTTGCGGGGGGGGGGCACCTCAAAGCCCCCCTCCGCAGCGAGATTCCCTCTCCTCCCTGTCCCCCCTGGTGATCTGGGCTGCACAGGACGCTATCCGTCCTGTGCAGCCAGTGACAGGCTGTCACATGGCGGCGATCCCCGGCCGCTGATTGGTCGGGGATCGCCGATCTGCCTTACGGCGCTGCTGCAGCGCCGTACAATGTAAACAAAGCGGATTATTTCCGCTTGTGTTTACATTTAGCCTGCGAGCCGCGATCGGCGGCCCGCAGGCTATTCACGGAGCCCCCCGCCGTGAATTGACAGGAAGCAGCCGCTCGCGCGAGTGGCTGCTACCTGATTAATTAGCCTGCAGCCGGCGACGCAGAACTGCGTCGCTGGTCCTGCAGCTGCCACTTTGCCGACGCGCGGTATGAGTGCGCGGTCGGCAAGTGGTTAAGTATGTGATTTTTCTACTTAATTAGGCCTCTGGTTCTCTTTAAAGTGAAGAACTCAAGCCAACGGCCAAGTTTCAGAGGATGAGTGTGTTAGGAGTTGAGCCTCTCCCATGTGACTTCCATTGGCATTATAAAACTTGCTCAAGATGTAACAATCAATCCAACTCATTAACTACTGGTCAGTGAGTATACAGCTACCGTCAGCTAGTAATAACTAAAGTTTTTCAGGAGGTTCTGTTTCTGGTATTCACCAGCAGCACTTATCACCCAGTAGAGTGCTTCTTGGCAAACCTATGGTTCCATGGCCTAACTTTTTCTCCTACGTTTTCGCCTAGGATATCATTTTTCATCTTCTGTTTAAAATAACTTTTCAACACATTGCAATTGCAAATGTACCAGAAAGTAGGTGAAAAGGTACTATCCGTCTTATTTTGAGTATTTTATTGCTGGTGGCTTGAAATGCATTTTATGACAAGTTATGAAATTATCACACAGGAGAAAATGCAGGAGAAAAAGTGAATTGCAAATTAATAGGTCTTTCAGATAAAATAAAAGAGCATTAAAGCTAAAGGTCTTGGTTTACTTTACCTTTCAGATATGCATGCAATTTGCATCAGATAAAATGCAATCTCACCTTGGCATTGCTGTATGTTTTGAATATGCAAATGCATAATATTCTACTGAGTGGTGTTTGTCATCTTGTAGTCTACTGTTTTGCCGGCTTTCCAGATGGCCCATATCAAGTTTTAGACATAAACCTTATAATGTTATGGCGCTAATAATGATGCGATGATGTCTCCACACTCACTCTGGCCAGGACTTGCTAGCAAGACTTTGCATCATTGGTGACTCTAAAGCCGCGTCTACACGAAGCGATCCAGCAGCTCGATCAGCCACCGGATCGCCTCTGCCGCGTCGTATTCAAACCCCCCTCGTCCCCGCGCGGCGGCGCTTATCTTTCGCTCTATTCCCTGCCATTGTCCCCTCGTGGGGAACGAGCAGGGAATCGAAGATAAAATAAGACCTGTCGGATCTTATCAATCGAGACGCATCAGCGGCTCAATTGATAAGTCACATCGCTCCGTGTAGACGGAGCATTACAGCATGCAGCCTGTGGACATGTGTGGTTGTTTATTTTGCACTGGCTGGATAGTGTAATGATTAAGGGCTCTGCCCCAGACAAAGGAGGCCAGGGTTTGAATTTCAGCTCTTCCTGTTCAGAAAGGCAGCACCTATTCAGTATGGAGTCCTTGGGCAAGACTCCCTAATACTGCTACTACCTACTGAGTGCACTGTAATGGCTGCAGCGCTATCACTTTTGTGTCCGCCAAGAGAAAAACACCATATTAATGTATTTGTCCTGTCTTTGGCTTTGAACCTGTAATACAGATTTTACCAAAACCGGCACATAATTGACATCGTTGTTTAATAAAGTAAGCTAGCTAATAGCAGCATGGGACCAGCAGAAGTTACCATAATTACAAAATAGAATTGCACCTGGGGGGGGGGGGGGGGGGAGTTTCCTGTTCAGCAAGTTTTATACATTGCTGGTTGAACTTTCTGGTACTTTTTTTGTTTGTATTTTGTTTTGTTCAAAAACCACTCATGATTTTGCATCTACTCATGTTGGAATGGAGTTCCAGATTTATTGTACTTTAGAATTATCCTTTAAACTGTTTCTGCATCTCTGTACTGTATTATATTTCACAAAAAGAGGCCTGCAAGAACATCTCCCAGTTCCCAGACATGACCCAACACAGATTGTACCTTTTTTTTGGGTTCTGTGAACATTTAACTGGTGTTATCCTTGTAAACCACTGGAAGGCAGATAACAAGAAGCGGCCCTGGTAAAATGTCAGCCATGCTCATACGGTGCAGAGAGAAGTTCATTGGGTGTATATTTTTTCTAGTATACAGCACTCTGCAGTAAAATCGTATTTGTGGCTGTTTTTTTTCCCAGACCAAAAATGGAGCCACGGATACCAATGTTAAAAATAGCGGCCATCTTCCCACACATCAAAAAACGGATCCGTTGGCTCCGTTTTTGGGAACTATGCGTAGAGTCCGAATTTTGCAGATTTTCATGGAGCTTGGATACCCGCGAAGGCAATGAAAGGCAACACAAAAACAGATCTCCCTCTACATAGAGAACTTCTGCACACAAAACGGATGCCAAAGCAGATTGCCTACTCCTCCCCTCAGCGTCATCTTTGCGGACCTCTTTATCCAATAGAAACACAAAGGAAGGAAGGACATGTTTAAATGGAAACGTATGCTGCTAAAGCTAGGGCATCGGCGTTGGAGTCGGGGCAATTTTGGGCACCCGGAGGCGGAGTTGGAGTCGGAGTCGGAGTCGTTGATTTCATAAACTGAGGAGTGGGAGTCGGATGACTTTTTTACAAAACCCGGAGTCGGAGTTGGAGTTGTGGTTTCATAACTGAGGAGTTGGAGTCGGAAGATTTTTGTACCGACTCCACAGCCCTGGCTAAAGCACATTATTTTGAAAACTGGATCCGTTTTTAGAAAAACTGATCCTTTTAAAACGCATTCCGATCTGCAACCTGACAAGTGTGGACCGACCCTTATTCCAAAGATATTCACATGGGATATGCCACATGCATATATTTACTGCAATTTTAAGAAATGTTTGCATTTTTTTCTTTTTCACAAAATTGGAAAAATAAATCAGGAGATTGAACATGATCTATTAGATTCCATGCAGTCAAAATTCAGCTTGCATGTTTGATACAATTGGGTTGATTCATATTTCTTACCGTACTTATTTTTCACCTTAAAGAGAACCAGAGACGAAGCACCCTCATGTATTTTATTACATTTATCAGTGGGAACATGACAGTAAACACCTGCCCTGCTTTTAGTTTTATTCTTCTCAGTCTAATCTATCTGTTATCAACTGTGATAAGAATCCACCGACTGATTCAGTCGAGGTTTGACCTGGAATCATTATAGCTGAGTCACTCTTCTGTGGAGTCTTTTCAAGCCCAAGCCTGCCCCCTCCTAGCTAAGATTTCCTACTCAGAGCTGTTGACATGGGAGGGGCTGCTGCTGCCGGGAAAGAAGCTCTGAAACAGACAGTGTATCTGTGTGCAGTGTGCATCCAGTCATTATCTACTGTATGCAGTTTCATTTCTATGAGAGACACTTCCTACAGGCAGCCACACAGCATACCAGAATAATCAAGTTGAAAGCAGACAGATGAAAGGCTGCAGCAGCCCTGCTTGTCTATAGTCTCATATAGCCTAGACAGCACATCCAGAACAACTCATACCCCGGAAGCAGAAGGGATATGAGCCGGCGGCCATATTGGATATTTCCTGGAGCAATAATGGATAAAAAACACTTAAAAAGGCACACCAGAGTGGCGAAATTATCAGGTAGAGCATTTATTCTTTACAAGCTATCAACTGATATGTTTATTTTGTGTGAATCGTTCATCTCTGGTTCCCTTTACCTGTAAGGAGAGCTAATGCATGAGGCAAACAGATAAGTCAAATAAGGTGAGTTGAACCATGAGTTCAATTAGTTAAGGAGAGATAAATCATGAGTTAACTCATTTAGGGAAAGATAAATTGTGAGTTAATAAGTAAGGTAAGAGAATTCTCAAAGCTTTGAGAATCTGCCCCAATGATAGTAGTCTATCATTACCTTAATCATAAACCTTAATTTTGTACTGATGTAATTGTTTGTATAGACTTGAGTTGGCCATAGAAAAATTGCAGTTGGCTAATGTTAGAGTACTTATGGGAAAAATGACAGAGCCTGTCAATTAAGGGCGTTGTGTTAGTGAGGGAAAATGGGGGGGGGGGGGGGGGTCGGGAGGAAGGTTGCGGGGTTGAATACTCACCTGTCCTGACATCTTCGGGGCACCCGAGATGCCCCACCCCCCTCCTCCGCAGTGCGATGGCCCCGTTTCCAAACACTGCCAAAGCTCTTCGGAAACTTCCACCTGTGTGACCCCTGCCCCCAGCTCGGCAGCCACCAATTAGGCCTTGGCTGCCAAGCTGGGGGCAGGCCGCGGTCTTTTAGGTGGGCATGGCTCAGCAGCCAGTTTTAAAACAAATTGCCAGAGCCCATGTTTTAACCAGTTAACGCGGCGCCAGCCCCAGGACCGTCTAACGCAGATTGGCGTGCAGTCCTGGGGGCGTGTTTTGCATAAGATCCGAGCACATCTCCGCTTGAATGACGGAGCTCCGTTCCATCATCAGCCTCCCAGTGGCGATCGCCGTTCGGAGACTGTTAGATGGCGAAACCGCCGTCTAACTACATAATACAGAGCTGCGATCTATGGCAGCGCTGTACTGGGGATAGCCGTGTGACACAGCTGTCCCCTGGGGAGTCAGAGAAGCGATCCGCTGTCATTGGCTGGCTGTGGGAGGGAGGGAGGGTAAAAAAAATACAATAGCAAAATTTATTTAAAAAATAAACCTATAAATATTTATACAAAAACAAACATTCCAGGATTGATCACAGCCCACCAACAGAAAGCTCTGTTGGTGGGCAGAAAAGCCCTTAAAGCTGCAGTGGCCTCATTTGTTAAAAATAGCCTGGTCACTAGGGGAGGTAAAGCCTGTGGTCCTTATGTGGTTAAGGAGGGCAGAGCACTCACCTGCCCAGAGAAAGAGGTCAGGAAAGGTGAGTATTTTGCTCCGGGAACCTTACTATCCCCTCCCCCCATCCTCCATCATTTAGACAGAGCCTGTCATTTTGATCTCAACCACACTTTTTAAGGACATCTGAGGTGAGAAGGATATGGAGGCTACCATGTTTTTTTTCCTATTAAGCAATACCAATGCTTGGCTAACCTGCTAATCCTCTGTCTTTAATTAATTTAGCCATAGATCCTGAACACGCATGCGGCAGATCAGGTGTTTCTGACATTGTCCGATCTGACAAGATTAGCTACATGCTTGTTTCGGGATGTAATTCAGATACTACTGCAGCCAAATAGATCAGAGGGGTTGCCAGGCAACGGGTATTGCCAGGGATTGCAAGGGATTCTTGTAAACTACTGAGTTCCTTAGGGTCTGTTCACACTGCACGCGTTTCCATATGTGTTTTGGAAACGCGTGCGGGGGGGCCGACACGCAGGACATCAGACATTGCATAGAGTGCAATGTCTGATGTTCACACAGCATGCGTTCCGGACCTGTGCGGTCCGGGAACGCATGCTGCACGCAGATTTTACAAAAACGCGCGGCTGTCCCATTCACTTTTCAGTGATGGGATCAGCCACACAACGCATACGAACGCAGATGGCGTGCGTTCGTACGCGTTGCGGTCCGCATGCGTTGCGGTCCGCACTTTGTAGTCTGAACGGGCCCTTACAGTGATAAAATACCAGTTATCAGACCATTTAACTGAATACAGGCTGTAGTGTGATCCTGTGCTGAAACTACAAACCACCACAAAACCATTTTTTCTTTGCTTTTTTTTAAGAGATGTTCTTAGTGCTCCAGCTTTGTATCTGAGTTTTCTTTTCTGTAGTATTGAGCAGGTTTTTTGGGTGGCTGAATTTTATCAGGAAGCTTGCTTCATATAGGCTAATAGTTCATGAGAGGGCACTGGCCCTGCTTGTCCAACCTCACTAAGCATGGATGTTGAGCTGGCGATATGAAGCGTTTGGAACAGGGCTGATGTGCTCCAAGAAGGCATATTTAATATCTTTATTAATGTAGGGTCAGGAACATTCTGTTCCAGTATAGCTAGCAGCAGATTTCTGCTAAACTGTATCTTTATGCATTGTTGTCACATATTAAAAATAACCTGCGGCAGTATTCAGATTTAATGCTTGAATTTCAGCACACTGCAAAGCGTTTGCATAGCAAAGTTAGCCTGGTTTATTGCATCTGTATGTAGCCGTCTTTCAGAATCTTTTACCCAGTGTTCTTATGGTCTGACTTCTCGTTTTGGGAAGTTTTATCACTATATTTCACATTTTTTTCCCAAGACATCTGGCACCATCAACAAAAAATCTGGCCATTGGGGATTATGGATTATGGACAGGGCCGGTTCTAGACTTTTTGCTGCCTGAAGCAAACTTATGAGGATGCGACGCCTCCCCCTTCCCGATTTGGAGTTATTGCACAGCACCCGACAATTTGCAAGGCACGTTATACAGTAGCTGTGGTGCGAGTTTTTGTTACATGATGCTATTATGGCATGTAATATTTCTGCTTCATATAAAATTCTCAGTCAGCAAGGGAGCATATGCAACAACCTTAGACATGACATGCTGCGGCTCAACACAATAACACACTGGCGGGCGAGTCAGTGACAAACAAACTGCTCATCCTCAGCCAGTGGGCCGTCCTATATTCCTCCTCAGTCAGGACAGCAGTGCCACCTCCTCCATTCTGCTGCGCAAGTCAAATTAAACACTGCTGCTCTCCTGCCTCCCCCTTCTCACGTACTATCAGACTCCTCACAGAGCACAACAAGCTGCTTTTCCCCAATGATGACCACTTTACCTCGCTCACTCTCCTCTCACTTCTCCTACTCTGATTGAGTGCTGTTAGTGTACACACACAGTACAAACATGCTGCCTCTGTAATTTCTACGCATGATGCAATTGTTTCACCTTGCTTCATGAGAGAACCGGCCCTGCCCAATGGCCAGCTTTTTTGTTGATTATTCTGAGTTTCAGGTTTTACATTTTACAACAAGGAGTGTGTGTAATTCAAGAACTTGTGTAATTCAAAATTTGCATGCATTAAACATTGTTTCCCATTTTAAAACTAAAATATTTGCTATAATTTGTTCTAGAATGGCAAACAAGATATTATTTCCTTTTCAAGTTGGATTTAATACTCCCTGATCTTAAAGGACAACTGAAGTGAGAAGACTATGGAGGCTGCCATGTTTATTTCCTTTTGAACAATACCAGTTGCCTGACAGCCCTGCTGGTCTGTTTGGCTGCAGTAGTATCTGAATTACTCCAGAAACAAGCATGCAACTAATCTAGTCAGTTCTGACAATAATGTCAGAAACCCCGGATCTGCTGCATGCTTGTTCAGGGTCTATGGCTGAAAGTATTAGAGGCAGAGGGTCAGCAGAGCTGCCAGGCAACTGGTATTGTTTAAAAGGACATAAACATGGCAGCCTCATGTACCTCTCTCTTCAGTTGTCCTTTGGAGAGGAACTTTAACCCAGGATTAACTTCATCCTTTCCCATGAAAAAAAACTATACTTTCTTGAACAGATCACAGGGACATCTGTGTGGATGATATTGAGATGAAACCCCTCCTACAGTGTGAAGTCAGGGCCATGACAGTTTCCTGTCTTTGAACCTCACTGCTTTGTAGGAGAGGAGCGCTATTTCCAGCTGCCAAGCAAGCAGTATCTCCCTCTGTGTATGTACATATATACATACAAGCCTATCACATTGTTAGAGGGTATGTTTATGGATAAAGGTGGTTTCTTCTGACCATGCAGGCTCACAGTGGGTCAAACAACATGCATGAATTACACAGCAGGTATCTTCTTTTTTTTAGCTTCTCACTTGTCTAGATTCCTCCTCCACCACCACCACTAGCCTACAGTAAAGTTCTTATTTAAAGATGAGAAATCTAACAAGATCTCCCAATTCTCCAATGAAATGTAGAAAGCCACGTAATTTAATGTTACAGTAATTTCTTACAAATGGCATTGATTTTAGTGCAGCTAATCTTTAAAGGGATACTGTAGGGGGGTCGGGGAAAATGAGCTGAACTTACCCGGGGCTTCTAATGGTCCCCCGCAGACATTCTGTGTTGGCGCAGCCACTCCCCAATGCTCCGGCCCCGCCTCCGGTTCATTTCTGGAATTTCTGACTTTAAAGTCAGAAAACCACTGTGCCTGCGTTGCCGTGTCCTCGCTCCCGCTGATGTCACCAAGAGTGTACTGCGCAGACACAGACCATACTGGGCCTGCGCTGTGCGCTCTTGATGACATCAGCGGGATCGAGGACACGGCAACGCAGGTGCAGTGGTTTTCTGACTTTAAAGTCAAAAATTCCAGAAGTGAACCGGAGGTGGGGCCGGAGCATCGGTGAGCGGCTGCGCGGGCACAGGATGTCTGCAGGGGACCTATAGAAGCCCCGGGTAAGTTCAGCTCATTTTCCCCCGACCCCCCTACAGTATCCCTTTAATGGTTATTATTTTCAGCATTTGAGTGATGTTCACCTTTTATTGTCTTAAGCCTCGTTCATATTAGATACGTTGCTGTCCGTATTTCGGCAACGAGTATGGAGCCAGACACGCAAGAACATCAGAAGTGCACAGGCTGCACTGTCTGATGTTCACATTGCATGCGTTGCGTACCAGTGCAATGCATGAACGCACTGCTGCAAACAATTTTTGGCAAAACACATGACTACAGTGAATGGGATCAGCCATGCAACACATGGAAATGCAGATGGCATGCAATCATACGCGTTGCGTTCTGATTGCACGGCCATCTGAGCGTCATGATGTGAACGAGGCCTTGGAGAGAATCTGTACTCTAATATTCTTACACTAAAAAGCATACCATTCTATTCCTTATTTTCGCCTGTGCCCCTCTGTGCTGTTTCTGCCTCTCTCTGCTGCAATCCTGGCTTGTAATTAATAGTTTTAGGCAGTGTTTACAAACAAACTAACCAGCTTGTGATAGGCTCACATAAACAGAGTGTGTGTGTCATACAGAGTGTGCAGGGGGCCTGCAGAGGGTGTGTATTGCTTCTATCCAATCACAAGCAGCCCTGCACATTCCACACATTCAAGCCTTAGCCCGACAGACACGACAGAGGAAAGGAGATAAGATTTATTACAGAGACAGTGCAATTAGGAAAGGCCGCAGTAAGCCAGAGCACATTAGAACATGCATAGGAACTTATAGGATAGAAGAACTGAGGCTGAAAAATTTGTTACAGAGTCTCTTTAAGCCTCATACACACGAGGCACAAAAGGAGGCAAGCGACACAAAAAAAACAGCTCGTCGCCAGGTCCCTCTGTGCTGCAGCCTTACACATGGCGCACAGAGGGACAGAGATGCAGTGGAAGCTGTCGCTGAAGGTCCCCCCCCCCCCCCCTCGCCGGAAGCTCCGCTCACTGTGTGTAGGTTGCTGTCGCTAGTCCGCATACACACGGCGGACTAGCGACAGTTGCGGTGACAGCGGTTGCAGGCGATTGGCCGTGCCAATCGACTGGCGACAGCTCTGACGGGCGACGGTTCGGGGCGCACGCGTCATACACACGGGCGACCTGTCGCTGCAACACGCCCGTGCCACGTGGTTGCGGCGACAGCGGTAGCCCGTGTGTATGAGCTATAAGTGCTTAGATTTGAGCCCTGGCATAGTGTTGGCCTGCTTTGCATCCATGGAGTGTGCTGGCCGGGGCTTCTCTGCATCACAGTGTCATCCGCGGCAGCCTGTGGCGGAATGCGGATGGGATTTACAGTCTCAGGGGAATATAAAGGTGTTGTAAGTGACTTGCTTAAATAAGCTTGCTGGTGTAGCTATAAATGCAGATTTGTGATCTGAAAGACAAGGCTTTAACAACAAATCATTCCCCCAGCCAGCATTGCCTGAATATAATAAAAAGCAAGTTTACTTGCAAGTAGCACCTAGAGAAAGTATATCGATGCCGTGCAATGGAATTTATTATCTTTTTATTCAAGGCCGGTTGACTTGTTTAAATATAAAAGTCTCTCCTTGGTAAGAAATAAAAAGTGAGGAATATAGTGAGATAAATTCAGGCTCTGAAGATGGCACAGCTGAGAATTTTACCTTTAGGCAGGAGTGCCATTCTCTGCCTGGATCTCTGCTGGCACCATTTTTTAAAGTGAACACGAGGTTGGAGTGATATGGAGGCTGCCATATTTATTTCCTTTTAACCACTTGCCGACCGCGCACTCATAACGCGCGTCGGCAAAGTGGCAGCTGCAGGACCAGCGACGCAGTATTGCGTCGCCAGCTGCAGGCTGATTAATCAGGAAGCAGCCGCTCGTGCGAGCGGCTGCTTCCTGTCAATTCACGGCGGGGGGCTCCGTGAATAGCCTGCGGGCCGCCGATGGCGGCTCGCAGGCTAAATGTAAACACAAGCGGAAATAATCCGCTTTGTTTACATTTGTACGGCGCTGCTGCGCAGCAGCGCCGTAAGGCAGATCGGCGATCCCCGGCCAATCAGCGGCCGGGGATCGCCGCCATGTGACCGGAGACAGCCTGTCACTGGCTGCACAGGACGGATAGCGTCCTGTGCAGCCCGGCTTACCAGGGGGGGCCAGGTAGGAGAGGGAGGGGGAGGATTTCGCCGCGGAGGGGGGCTTTGAGGTGCCCCCCCCCCCGCAACACCCGCAGGCAGGAGCGATCAGACCCCCCCAGCACATCATCCCCCTAGTGGGGAAAAAAGGGGGGCGATCTGGTCGCTCTGCCTGCACGCTGATCTGTGCTGGGGGCTGCAGAGCCCACCCAGCACAGATCAGCTACAACAGCGCTGGTCGTTAAGGGGGGGTAAAGGGTGGGTCCTCAAGTGGTTAAAGAGAGTCTGAAGCCATTTTAAAAATCAGTTTTTACCTCTTATTTAGGTTAAGGATCATTGCCAGACCTAAAACGCTGTATTCCCGCGGCTGAATGAGGGTTTTATCACCCTTAAAAACCGGGCAACATTTACTGGTAGAGGCAGAGCTTTCTGCAGTAGCTCTGCCTCTCCTCGCATCCATCCCCGCTGATCACCGCCTCTCCCCACCCCTCTCAGTTTTCTTTCACTGAGAGGGGCGGGAGAAAGGCAGAGATCCACAGTGGAATGAGGCAAATGGAGACAGAGCTACAGCACTAAGCTCTGCCTCCCTGGGCAGCAAAATCTACGACTTTGAAAGTCGTGAATTTTTGCCTTACAATTTGAGGGTGATAAAAACCCTCATTCGGCCGCGGGATAGCAGTGTTTTAGGTCTGGCAATGATCCTTAAACTAAATAAAAGGTAAAAACTGTTTTTTAAAGTGGCTTCAGGGTCTTGTTAACCTCCTTGGCGGTAATCCCGAGCTGAGCTCGGGGTATGCCGCCGGAGGTCGCCGCTCAGGCCCTGCCGGGCCGATTTGCATTCTGAAAGAAGCAGCACACGCAGCCGGCACTTTGCCAGCCGCGTGTGCTGCCCGATCGCCGCCGCTCCGCGGCGATCCGCCGCGTGCAGAGGCGAAAGAGGGTCCCCCCAGCCGCCCGAGCCCAGCGCAGCCGGAACAAACAGTTCCGGCCGGCGCTAGGGGCTGGATCGGGCGGCTCTGACGTCAGGACGTCGACTGACGTCCATGACGTCACTCCGCTCGTCGCCATGGCGACGAGGAAAGCGAGACAAGATAGGCCGCTCATTGCGGCCTATCTTGTTACTTTCGATCGCCGGAGGCGATCGAAAGTACGCTTCCGGAGCGCCCTCTAGTGGGCTTTCATGCAGCCAACTTTCAGTTGGCTGCATGAAATATTTTTTTTTCAATTTAAAAAAAAACCCATTTCAGCCTCCCTGGCAAAATAAATAAACCGCCAGGGAGGTTAAGCAATACCAGTTGCATGGCTATCTTGCTGATCCTCTGCCTCTAATACTTTTAGCCATAGACCCTGCACAAGCATGTAGCAGATCAGGTGTTTCTGACAATATTGTCAGACCTGACAAGATTAGCTGCATGCTTGTTCCTGGTGCTATTCAGACACTACTGCAGTCAAATAGATCAGCAGGGCTGCCAGGCAACTGGTATTCTTTAACAGGAAATAAATATGGCAGCCTCCACATCCCTCTCACCTCAAGTTCACTTTAATTTCACTTTGGCAGGTGGTACATATCAACAGTCTTTGACGTTTGTAGAAATGTGATTCTCCCATTTATGGTTTAATTTGCATCTGACCCCATTTGTTGCGCTATATATGGTTATACAGAATTGTAAGATTTCCGATTTGCGCCTTCAGCTGTGGGTTATGTGTCTGCAGGCAATGAGCTAAATGGCATTGTCCTCTTTAATGCGTTCCACTTGCCTGGTGGTGTAGCAGCAAGTGTGAAATCTCATGCTTGCAAATGAGGCAGGATGGTGTATATTCTTCCTGCTTCTCATTCGGGATTAGCAGCGCTGCGCGCAAATTTTCTAACAAGCTTTGTTGATGGTGTTGAGCAATTCCAGTTCTTGGAAATGCTGCTTATCATCCACGAAGGTATGCTAAATAACTTGATCCTCTTCCAAGCTTAGCAGCATCCATTGAATTAGAGGCAGGATTGGCTTTCTTATGACCACAGCAAAGCTTACGCCTCACCAGGAACACATGCTAAACCCATATCTGCTGATTTCAGTGGAATGTTGATAGCAGCCAGATTCTTTGCCAAACATTATTTATGGTAAAGTGGCATGGTTACACTAGTTTTAATATCCCTTGTAGCAATGAAGAATGTGAAGCTAAATTGATGGCATGACATATCAAAGCAGTTCATACTTAAGAACGCTTAAAGTGGAATTATACTCCCAAAATTTACATTTCTTTAACTACTTTGAGATGCATAAAAAAAAAACACTTGAAAGTATTCCCTATATGTAAAACTGTTTACATTCACTGCAGAGAGCAGTACAGGCTTGCTTATCTCTGGCTAATCTGCACAGGTAATTATTGCCAGCAAGGACACATTGCCTGTGTCTTGATCCTGTTCTTTCCTCCTTCTGCTGAACAAACACATCTCCCTGGCAACAGCCTAGCCATTTCAATAGAAAAGGTGGGGGGCAGATTGAAGACACAAGACAGGGAAATTCTTGCCAGCAATGATTACTCTTGCCAATTAGTCAGAGATGAGCCAGCTTGTACTGCTCTCTGCAGTGAAGATACATGTTTTAACAGACAGGGACAGCTTTCAAATGTTCTTTTTTGAATCTAAGAGTAGTTACTGAAATTGGAGTTTTGGGAGTATAATCCCACTTTAACACTGGTCATGTGACCCCTTCCCGTGTTTTGTTTTCTATTTATTAAATATGCACAGACTTATGAAATGCTGAGGGCTTTGGTGATGTGAGCAGATTCCTTACTAAATCAAATGTTTCGTTTTCTGCAGTTTATGCGGTCAGATTGTTGTTTCTGTAATCCGCCCATTAGAAGTAGCTTAGCCCCCAAATCAGTTACTCTTTTGTCATTTCTCCTGACTGAAATGCAACTCTGCCATTTCTCATATTCCTGGAAACTCTCCTTGGAAGGTTAGGGAATGCGGTATACCCGTGTTCCTTGTACTCTTGATGTAAGTGAACTGTGAGTGCTGCTTCCTTAGTGTTGCTCTTCATCCAAAGTCCCTGCAGCAATCCCGCTCTGTCTCACGTTTGGCCATTCAATCTTGTTTCTGGCACCCTCTTTCTATAACAGCTTGTGGTATCAAGAAATTCACAGAAAATACAAGTCAATACACCAAACACCATTTTTTCAACTTAAACTTAAGTGTTGGCCTTGGGCCTTACATCCTGTGATTTGAAGCATGGAAAGGAAACAAAAAACCAACCTGCTCTTGTTGTAGATGTGTTCTCCGTTTCTGCTTTCTTGTACAGTGGCCTTGTGTTTCAGTAGTAACCTCTGTGAAGTAAGACCATTGCGGAGATGGATGTTGTACATACTTGGTCTATTTATGATGGTTTTAGAGCAGTGTAAAATGAACATGCTGTAACTGCATGTGCACCTGTTTCATGGCAACAAGCAAATCTCAAAAGGGATAAGTGATCTGATGGTGTCTTGGTGCTGCAGCTGCAACACAACTCTTAGAGGTGGGTTCTAGAAAAAGAGAAAGGCTCACAGTACCAATATTGTGTAAGGTCAATACACTCCCCTGGAAAGATCTCACCATAGGTGGTGCTGACAGGTAGCAAGCAAGTGTAGGTTGTGGAGAAAATTAGCAGAGCACACTCGCCTTGCAGCGCTGGATCCCCAGTCCGAATCCCAGCCAGGGCGCTATCTGCAATGAGTTTGTATGTTCACCCTGTGTCTGTGTGGGTTTCATCTGGGCACTTCAGTTTCCTCCCACATCCCAAAAGCATATGGATAAGTTAATTGGCCTCCCGGCCCTAGATCACGATTCATATACTACACGATACATACATTGACATATGACTATAGTAGGGATTAGATTGTGAGCCCTCTGAGGGGGACAGTTCAGTGACAAGACAATATACTCTGTACATCACTGCGGAAGATGTTGGCGCTATATGCAGGTAGGCACTTATCTGTTTTTAAGTAGCGCTGTTCATTGTTTTGCTATGTACTAATTTATCCCACTTAGCAGCCTTGCTTTTGGTGTATATGCAAAGCTTCTGTTTGGGTTCAAGGTGCGTTTGCAGTTTCTGGGGGGGCTCAGCGCACCTCTGATTGTAGGCCATTCGGAGGCGGCCTGGTGATGCGCTGATCCACCTTTTGCGCATTTTTCAATTTTCGATTTTACTTGGTAGCGCACCCAGGCTACGCATATGCATAGGTTGGGATTTAGTTAATGTTAGGTCCCCTCCCATAGGGGGATGACTTCTCTGCAGTGGGAGGGACGAGTACTTAACAAGTTGCATGCAAGCTGTTACAGGAAACCAACATCCTCCAGTGGTAGACAGGTTATGTGTATGCTAGGTGTGTATTTTATCCCACAAGTGGGGCTTGCACTCTCTTGCAGGTAGGCACTTATCTGTTTTTAAGTAGCGCTGTTCATTTTTTTGCTATGTACTATATAAATAATAATATTAAGAAGTCCAATTTCAGTAATGTCTCTGACCACTTCAACCACTACCTCCTTCAGTTGCCACTGCAAGAAGCAATGCTTAGCTGCATGTTTCGTGCAGCTTTAAAGGATGGTTTTATAATAACGTCCATGTAATTTCCTCTACATTAACTACATAACGAGCGCGTCACGCCAGCCCCAGGAGTGCCTAACGCCAAGTCGCGTAAAGTCCTGGAGCGGAGGTTTCCCAGGGAATGCGCAATCGTTTCATGCCTGTTCGATCGCGGCTAGCAGGCTGTTTGTAAACTAAAGGGGAAAGAAATCCCCTTTGTTTACATCCGTACATCGCTGCCAGAGACCTCTGATTGGCCAGGGATCACCGTCCTCTCATAGGCTGATGCCTATGGGAGGCGGAACACTTCGGATCGCCGTCCTGTTCAATGTAGTGAACAAAAGGGTAGGCGGGAAGGGGAGAGAGGAGGGAGAGAGGGGGAAACAGCCTGATACAGGCTGAAAAAAAACTACTGCCACAGCGATGGGACACCTCAGGCGGCATGTCCCCTTAAGGACAAAAAAAAGGAGGTGAGTCCAATCGCTGGGCTCCATAGCTGGGCTGTGCAGGAGGCTGAAAAGCCTGCACAGCCCAGTGCAACAAAAAAGAGCCTGGTCGGTAGGGGGGATTAACACCGTGGTCCTCAAGTGGTTAAACAAACTTATTACTATAGTTGTGTGTGGAGGGAACATACATTAACTTTCAAATGCACCTTTCACATCAAAAATCCTTGTCCTAGATGCTGGTGGTATGCCCTACAACTATGTTTGCATCATCCATGCAGCATATTTGAGAAACACAGAGCTTAGGCCTGGAGCACACCAAAAACCGCTAGCAGTTTTTGAAACGCTTTTTCTTATTTTTATGTAGCGTTTTACCTAGCGTTTTGCGTTTTTGGGTAGCGTTTTTTGTGTAGTGATTTCATATATTGTTACAGTAAAGCTGTTACTGAACAGCTTCTGTAACAAAAACGCCTGGAAAACCGCTCTAAACTAGCGTTTTTCAGAGCGGTTTGCCTTTTTCCTATACTTTACAAGCGGCTGTAAAAACACAACAAAACCCGCTCGGTGTGCACCAGCCCTCAAAGTGGGCCCAAATTAAAAATACAAGATTTCAGAAATAAAATCTATTTTCTAAATTATAATAATAACAAATATAATGACAAATATAAAATATTTTACATTTATTGGAGGAACCCCTCCCTTCCTTTCACATTGCCAGGACAGAATCCGGCAGACTGGTAGAGGAGATACAAAAACAAAACACAGGCTGCTACTGATAATGTCACAGGGGAGGTGATCTCAGCTTGTGTGAGATTTCACATAGACGACGTCTCTGTGAGGGAAAGTAGCTGGTGACAAACATCCATGATCTAAAACCTCCTACTAAGCTCAGAAGTAATGGCTGCCACCTGTATAACCCTAGTTATGAAAAGAGAAGGGTGAAAAGCATGCACTGAAATGCTCATAAGCCTGAAGGAGTGTTTATCTTTGTATGTGTCAGACTGGTGCAACTAAATATTTTGAATTAAAAAAATTGTTTGGTTTGGGTCCGCTTTAAACAGTCTCGCTGTTGACAGTGACCCCTAGGATGACCGTTTGATATATTTGGATAATGGATGAAGAAAAGGAACTGTGATAATATAGTCTATTGATATTACTCTTAAAATGGAACTAAACTCAGAACTTTGTCTCTGCTTTAAAAGTTTAGCCACAGCATGATAACCTTCATGGAGAAAAGTGTCTTCATTACAATTTATAGAAATCCTAAAGAATCCTGAAGTTTTACTAGGTTTCACTTTTGCAGGGAGCATGGAAAGAGTTAAGCCTCAGTTTTAGTATTCTGAGATATTTTTGATTGTGGTAGCTTCTGAATTTGCACATAGACCCACCTCCCTATTGGCTTATCATTGTGATGCAAGACCTTATGCTGGAGAAATTTTATTTTGAAGAACAAAAGATAGAGTTGCATACAGTCATGAGGCCCAGGGTTTCCATGGATGCTTGCCTAATTTCATTGAGGAGTTTGCTTATTAAATTCTATGTTAAAGTTCTCTAAGCTCGTGAATACGATTTAACATATACGCAGACACTTCCAGGCACCCCTATTGCTTGTGACACTTAAACATAATTACTCAACACACATTTATTTCATTTGCTATTTATTTTGCTTCCTCATTGAAATGTGTTCCTA
Organism: Hyperolius riggenbachi; assembly: GCF_040937935.1. Taxonomy (NCBI): domain Eukaryota; kingdom Metazoa; phylum Chordata; class Amphibia; order Anura; family Hyperoliidae; genus Hyperolius; species Hyperolius riggenbachi. Next base: position 107,408,865 of record NC_090652.1, read on the forward strand.
AACCTAGTGCTGTCAGTAAGATGCCAACAAGAAAAGTGAGTAACGCCTGGCATATTTTTACTTGAGTACAAAGCTGTCGTCCTTGAGAAGAGAGCAGCAATGTTTATATATTCTGAAATGTAGATGCCAAGTAGGAAAAGCCCCATAGAGCAGAAGGAGGAGGTCCTTGGGATGATTCTGCACAGAATGTTCACACCTGGAGACAGATGCTATCGTGGGAGCGCAAGGTCTCAAGAGGCTGATGTGCGGAGCCTCAGGTGGTTCCTCCGTGCTTCCCGTCTTTGGTAGGTAGCGATGACAAGTGCTGACAAAACACCGTCTCTGAGCTGCCGCATCTTGTTTCATTTACACAGAACAAAATAAACCCCGGGCATGAAGGGCTGCTCAGCTTTGCAGGTACCTCATAGTAGAGGATAAAATGTTTGTACTTTACCATAGCGGTGCCCTGTCAGTGTACAGCATCTGTGTGACAACAGCCATCCCCAACAAATTAAATCCACATGATGCTTCTTACTAAACAAGCTGGAAAGCTGACTTTATTAATCCCCTGTGGTCTTAAAGTGGTCTAATTCACAAACGTTGAGCTATTGAGGAACATTCTGACCCTCTTGAGACTTCAGACTGACAGCTGAAGGAGTTTCTAAGAGGTTAAGATTGTTACTAGAATTATCTAGAAAATGTGTTGTAACCCTCTGACAGATCTTACAAAGGTCAGTTAAAAAAAGGTTCTTGTGTAACCCTCAGCCCTGTTTCCCCCAATATATTTTGTTTTAATAATCCAAATAGTAATAATCCAAACATTTGTATAGCGCTTTTCTCCTGTCGGAATCAAAGTGCTCAAGAGCTGCAGCCACTAAGGGCTCCTCAAGAGGCCACCCTGCAACAGATCAAGTCTAAGCAACCACTAACATTTTCAGCTACACAATTTTCAGCTGTGTATACAGTACTGTGCAAAAATTCTTAGGCAGTGTTGAGAAAAATGCTGTACAACTAACATGTTTTTAAATAAGAATTCCCAGATGTCTCACTGGACTGGGAATTTAATAGTAATGAGATTTGAGATTTGCAACTTACATTAAAAATTTTAAGGACGGAGAGAAAATAAAAAAATCGGTATAGTGTCCAGACTCTGTCATTAGTCTGTCATTGCAAATAGGTCTGCCTGAGAGTACTAGTTTATCTTTTTTCCTTTGTTAGCACAGCAAGATGTATAGAAACCACTGATGGGTCATTTCAATTCAGGATAAAGCACACTGACTTTTCAAAGACAGACAAAATTTTAATTAAGTGATCTTTAACTCATTAGCAGCTTTAAAGGAATTAACTTGTTTGAGATAGTGCACTGCTTTTGACCTCAGTCCGCAGAACTCAGACTGTGAATTATTGGAATGCTTTGATGTCTCTCTGCTAGCAGAGGATATAGCAACTGATAGCAGAAGTCCTCTGTTATTATCTCACTCTGCCCCCTAGAGACAAGTGGCCATAATACAGTACAGCAGTACTAATTAGTAGCAAGTAAATGTAACAAACAAGAAATAAAAAGATGCTAAAATAAATTTGCCTGGAGCACTTACATACTTACATAGTTTGGTTGAAAAAAGATATTCGTCCATCATGTTCAACCAGAAAAATAAATAAAGAAAACCCCATCCTGGACCTACACATATGCTAGTTGAGTCAGGGGAAGACAAAAAAAGTTTACAAGGCCTGGGCCAATTAGCCTTAAAAGGGAAAACTTCCTTCCCAACACCAGATGGCAGTCAGATAAATCCCTGGATCAACTCTTCCGGAAATTACCTAAAAATTATTGCTGTGGATGCCCTTCATAGTTACATAGTTACATAGTTATTTTGGTTGAAAAAAGACATACGTCCATCGAGTTCAACCAGTATAAAGTACAACACCAGCCTGCTCCCTCACATATCCCTGTTGATCCAGAGGAAGGCGAAAAAACCCTTACAAGGCATGGTCCAATTAGCCCCTAAAGGGAAAAATTCCTTCCCGACTCCAGATGGCAATCAGATAAAATCCCTGGATCAACATCATTAGGCATTACCTAGTAATTGTAGCCATGGATGTCTTTCAACGCAAGGAAAGCATCTAAGCCCCCTTTAAATGCAGGTATAGAGTTTGCCATAACGACTTCCTGTGGCAATGCATTCCACATCTTAATCACTCTTACTGTAAAGAACCCTTTCCTAAATAAATGGCTAAAATGTTTTTCCTCCATGCGCAGATCATGTCCTCTAGTCCTTAGAGAAGGCCTAGGGACAAAAAGCTCATCCGCCAAGCGGATTTTTTGTAATGTGGTGCCCAGAACTGAATTCCATATTCCAGATGTGGCCTTACTAGAGAGTTAAATAGGGGCAATATTATGCTAGCATCTCTAGTTTTTATTTCCCTTTTAATGAATCCCAAAATTTTGTTAGCTTTAGCTACAGCGGCTTGGCATTGAGTACGATTATTTAACTTGTTGTCAATGAGTACTCCTAAGTCCTTCTCCAAGTTTGATGCCCCCAACTGTATCCCAATTATTTTGTATGGTGCTAGACCATTAGTACGTCCAAAATGCATGACTTTACATTTGTCAACATTTAATTTCATCTGCCATATATGTGCCCATATAGCCATCCTATCCAGATCCTGTTGCAATATGACACTATCTTCCTGAGAGTTGATGATTCTGCACAATTTTGTATCATCTGCAAAAATAGCAACATTTCTCACTACTGCACTGGACTGCACTGGACCCAGAACAGACCCCTGTGGGACCCCACTGCTAACAGTCTCCCATTTTGAGTACGATCCATTGACCACAACTCTTTGTTTTCTGTCCATCAGCCAGTTCCCTATCCATGAACACAGACTCTTCCCCAGTCCTTGCATCCTCAACTTTTGCACCAGACTTTTGTGGGGAACTGTGTCGAAGGCCTTTGCAAAGTCCAAGTATATCACATCTACAGCATTCCCATTATCCATATTAGCATTCACTACCTCATAAAAGCTGAGCATGTTAGTCAAACAGGACCTGTCTTTAGTAAACCCATGTTGATGCTGAGAAATAAGATTTTCTACTATGAAGTCATGTATAGTATCTCTTAGTAACCCCTCAAATAGTTTGCATACAACTGATGTTAAGCTTACAGGTCTATAATTTCCTGGATCTGATTTTTTGCCCTTCTTAAACAATGGGAAAACGTGGGCTGTACGCCAATCCACTGGGGCTCTGCCAGTTGCAAGAGAGTCACAAAAGATAAGATAAAGGGGTTTATCTATAACTGAACTTAATTCCCTTAGGACCCGAGGATGCATGCCATCCGGGCCAGGTGCCTTGTCTATTTTTAATTTATTTAGTCTTGCCTTCACCTCTTCCTGCGTTAAGTATTTAATATTATAGTTAGAAGATTGAGACTCTTCCGTCTCTGTAGTTTGCAACAGTGCTGTTTCTTTTGTGAAGACAGAAGCAAAGAAAGCATTTAATAACTCTACCTTACCTTGGTCATCCACCATTGAGTTCCCACCCTCATCCTTTAGGAGTCCTATACAGTCAACCTTTCTTTTTTTAGAGTTAATGTACTTGTAAAACTTTTTTGGGTTAGATTTGATATTCCTAGCGATTTGTTTTTCAGCTTCAATCTTTGCCTGCCTAATTTCTTTTTTACAATTTTTATTGCACTCCTTATAATTGCTTAGTGCAGCCTCGGTCCCCTCCTGTTTTAAGACCTTATAGGCATTCTTTTTCCTCTTCATTTTATCTTTAACCTTTCTATTCATCCATAGAGGCCTTTTTTTATTCCTAGATATTTTGTTTCCATATGGGATATACATACCACAATATTGATTGAGTATAAGTTTAAAAGCTTGCCATTTCCCTTCAGTGTCTTCCCCTTGTAGTACATTATCCCAGTTCATCAAACTTAGTGCCTGCCTAATTTGATTGAACTTTGCTTTTCTAAAATTCATAGTTTTAGTGGTCCCGCTGCCCCGTGGCCTATCAGTCACCAGATCAAACGTTATCATGTTGTGATCACTATTTCCCAAATGATCTTGAACCTGCACATTTGATACATTATCTGGTCTATTAGAAAGGATCAGATCCAGTAACGCATTCCCACTAGTTGGTTCAGTTACCATTTGAGTCAAGTAATTGTCCTGTAGTGCTGCCAGAAATCTGCTGCTTTTACCAGAATGGGTAGCCTCAATATTCCAGTCAATGTCTGGAAAGTTGAAGTCGCCCATAATTATGACCTCATTTTTACTTGCAGCTTTTTCAATCTGCTGTAGTAATCGCAGTTCTGCAGCTTCATTAATAAGAGGTGGCCTGTAGCATACCCCAATAAGCAATTGGCAACTTTTATTTCCACCATGAATATTTACCCAAACGGACTCCACATCTTCGCAATCTTCCTCCATCTCATTGTTGAGGACAGCTGTAAGAGAATTCTTAACAAAGAGACAAACCCCTCCACCTTATTTCCCTGTTCTATCCCTCCTAAACACATTGTATCCTTTTAAATTAGCTATCCAGTCATGGCTTTCATCCATCCATGTCTCGGTTATTCCCACAATGTCATAGCCTTTGTCATTCAGAATGAACTCTAGTTTGTCTATTTTATTTGCAAGGCTCCGAGCATTGGTTACCATGCACTTTATATTTTTACCACCACATTTACCAATTTTGTTTACATGAAATGGGCTACTTGAATTTTTACCAACCTCCTTAATCTTTACACTGTCCCCACCCCCCTCTCCACCCCCCATAATGTTAGGCTCCCACTGTCTTTTTACCTCATCTTGTCTACGTATTGAGACTTTATCCTCCCGCCTCCCCCCAGATCCTAGTTTAAAATCTCCTCCAACCGTTTAGCCATCTTCTCCCCCAATGCAGCTGCACCCTCCCCTTCAATGCGAGGAAAGCATCCAAGCCCTCTAAATAAATTAGCTGCTAAAGGGTTAAGCAAATCATGCATAAGGGAGGGAAAATGTTTGAATATATTGGTATTAGTTGAGGGATACTTTTTATTTTAGGCTTTGGAAAATTCTTCTTTAACCATTTTGCTCCCAAATTCTCACTCCCAAATTGCACATGTGGTGACCAATTTTTGCATGTTCCCAGCCTCCAGGACACTAACCCAAACTGTAAAGTGCTCAGGAGAGCACTTCTGGCTTACGTGCAGCTGCAGGCATCGGAGATGAGCTCGCATTCGCTTGTCTACACTTGCTATATCCATCTCTACCAGTACTCCAGCAATCATGACATACTAGTTAGCAGAGGAAAGATGGTGAAGAAGGCCCTCAGAAGACAGGATAGTTTTCGCTCACGTTAAGCAAATTAGACAATTATTATTTATGTATTTACAGTTCACTAATTTTAGGTATTATTTGTTGTGCAGTAAATAAAGAAACGAGAGAAGACAAAACATTTGGTTGGGTTGTAAAGGATACTGATTATTTTCTGATTCACACCTAAAGTGAGAGGAACAGTGTTCACTGTACCTTAGGCCTCATTCACACGTCTCAGATGACGCAGATGGCTGTGCAATTGGAACACAACGCCCGCAATTGTGCACCACCTGTGCTGCTGTGAATGGGTTAGCACTGCACTTTCCCAAAAATGCGTGCATCAGTGTGATAGGGCATTGCACTGCTGCACAGCGCATGTAGTCTGAACATCAGACAGTGCACTCTATGCACTTCTGATGTTCTTGTGTACCGCAAACTATATGTGTTGCTGAAACGTGCACGGCAATGTGTGTAGTGGGAAGAGGGCTGTAGTATTGATTGTTGTTTTTCCTCTTACTGGCTTGTTTTTTAGACCTGGTTTCCATCAAGTAATCCTTCAGTCAGTTTTAGGCATAGTCGGGAATGAATGTAAGTGTTTTACTAAGAACAGAAATTAGGAACAGTGTGAAGGGGGGAGGATGGGGGAGACAAGACAATTTGTGATATAATACAGTATGGTGTTATTTTTGGTAGCCATCTCTTACATCGAGAACATAAGGAGCTTAGGAAACCAATGTACTGCCTGGGAGTAATTGGAATTACTGTACATTTACATAGTCAAAATAAATCCTCCTGATTCTCCTCATATGTTTCCTTTGAATTCTTTTGATTTTTTTTAATCTTTATTATGAATTGCTTCATTGGAGTTTGTAGAATATTTTTTCCCAGCGAGCAGTCGGTCTAAAAATGGCATAGCTTGAAGCCATCTTATTTATGAGCCAGGGAGATTGATATATTTTATTTTACACACTGTGAAAGCTCCGTTTGTAATCAAAGAAGTAATTAGACATCTTTCTGAAACCTTTGCACTTTATAGACCAAGTGTAAAATATATTAACCGCCTATTCCTAGGACTGCCAGCCTTCCTCATTTATACATCTTCCCCGCTACGTGGTCATCACTGAAATAGATTTTTCTGCCTGTTTCTCTATTCCATGATACCAGCTTTTAGTAGGCTTAATTGCAAGCAGTGTAGCTTTGAAAACAACCATCATTATAATCGACTCAAGAAAAATATTGATTCTCACTGGTTCTCGCGCACAAAATATCGGCAGCAGTATGTCAGCTCCGAGAACAGGCAGCAAGATCAAAACAAGGAAATAAATATTCTGGCCCCAGAATGAAAATAAAAGGCAAAGGAAATAAATAGCTCGGATTCATCTTCTTCCTTTACCGTCTCCAGATGATAATCCATTGACCCACTGCTAACGTTCACTTTTCTCAGTAGATGGTCCTCAAGATTTGGAACTTTAGGGTGCTGTATGAAGTACCACAAACACACTAAAAGGTAATGTTAGCTGAAACGAAACTACCTGCAGAATACTATGGCTGTGTAGGGACTTTGTAGGTGAGACCTCTACACTACAGTTCCTGGCTGTGCATACCAATCACAAGCATTGCCACTAATTCTCATTAACTCTGTATGAAATGGCTGGAGTGTTGGGGTAAAGGAGAACCTTCCAGAGTTAAAGTGGTGTGAAACTCAGCATTTCTTCTTTGCTCTAAAGTATTATTAACGGCATAAAACATACTACCATAAATGGTAATACAACAGCATTCAAACAGTTAAACACAGCACTTTCTTCTTTAGTGGAAAGCTTATATCCAAAGCTGAGGAGGTGATTACATTATCTTGTTTCCTTATCAGCCTCATTTAGTAAACATTCCTGGCAGTGCTTCAGCTGAACATAAGCTGCACAAAAGCAAATAGGATAACTATATGGTTAATAAGAAGTACAAAAACATGTTTTATTGAATGTCACATCAGAGTTTAATCTTGCTTTAAGGTGTGAACACTCATGCAATCTTGATTGGCTAATTTTAACTTCTAGTATATTTAATTTGTTGAAAGTATTCAACATTTGTTACCACATACTGCATGAAAGTGGTATAATTGAGCAATCAAGACATGTACAGTGGTTTGCAAAAGTATTCGGCCCCCTTGAAGTTTTCACATTTTGTCATATTACTGCCACAAACATAAATCAATTTTATTGGAATTAAGTGGAACAAAAATCATACATGATTCCAAACATTTAAAAAAAACAAAAAAAAAAACTGCAAAGTGCGGTGTGCGTAATTATTCAGCCCCCTGAGTCAATACTTTGTAGAACCACCTTTTGCTTCAATTACAGCTGCCAGTCTTTTAGGGTATGTCTCTACCAGCTTTGCACATCTAGAGACTGAAATCCTTGCTCATTCTTCTTTGCTAAACAGCTCCAGCTCAGTCAGATTAGATGGACAGCGTTTGTGAACAGCAGTTTTCAGATCTTGCCACAGATTCTCGATTGGATTTAGATCTGGACTTTGACTGGGCCATTCTAACACATATATATGTTTTGTTTTAAACCATTCCATTGTTGCCCTGGCTTTATGTTTAGGGTCATTGTCCTGCTGGAAGGTGAACCTCCGCTCCAGGCTCAAGTCTTTTGCAGTCTCCAAGAGGTTTTCCTCCAAGATTGCCCTGTATTTGGCTCCATCCATCTTCCCATCAACTCTGACCAACTTCCCTGTCCCTGCTGAAGAGAAGCACCCCCAGAGCATGATGCTGCCACAACCATATTTGACAGTGGGGATGTTGTGTTCAGAGTGATGTGCAGTGTTAGTTTCCCGCCACACATAGCATTTTGCATTTTGGTGAAAAAGTTCCATTTTGGTCTCATCTGACCAGAGCACCTTCTTCCACATGTTTGCTGTGTCCCCCACATGGCTTGTGGCAAACTGCAAACGGGACTTCTTATGCTTTTCTGTTAACAATGGCTTCTTCTTGCCACTCTTCCATAAAGGCCAACTTTGTACAGTGCACGACTAATTGTTGTCTTATGGACAGATTTCCCCACCTGAGCTGTAGATCTCTGTAGCTCGTCCAGAGTCACCATGGGCCTCTTGACTGCATTTCTGATCAGCGCTCTCCTTGTTTGGCCTGTGAGTTTAGGTGGACGGCCTTGTCTTGGTACGTTTACAGCTGTGCCATACTCCTTCCATTTCTGAATGATCGCTTGAACAGTGCTCCATGGTCTGTTCTTTAAATTTCTCAATAACTTTATCCCTGACCTGTCTGGTGTGTTCTTTGGACTTCATGGTGTTGTTGCTCCCAATATTCTCTTAGACAACCTCTGAGGCCGTCACAGAGCAGTTGTATTTGTACTGACATTAGATTACACACAGGTGCACTCTATTTACATAGTTACATAGTTATTTTGGTTGAAAAAAGACATACGTCCATCGAGTTCAACCAGTACAAAGTACAACTCCAGCCTGCTCCCTCACATATCCCTGTTGATCCAGAGGAAGGCGAAAAAACCCTTACAAGGCATGGTCCAATTAGCCCCAAAAGGGAAAAATTCCTTCCCGACTCCAGGCAATCAGATAAAATCCCTGGATCAACATCATTAGGCATTACCTAGTAATTGTAGCCATGGATGTCTTTCAACGCAAGGAAAGCATCTAAGCCCCATTTAAATGCAGGGCTTAGTCATTAGCACTCATAAGGCAATGTCTATGGGCAACTGACTGCACTCAGACCGATGGGGGCTGAATAATTACGCACACCCCACTTTGCAGTTATTTGTAAAAAAAATGTTTGGAATCCTGTATGATTTTTGTTCCACTTCTCACGTGTACACCACTTTGTATTGATCTTTCACGTGGAATTCCAATAAATTTGATTCATGTTTATGGCAGTAATATGACAAAATTTGGAAAACTTCAAAAAAAAAAATGGGCATGGCCATGACATTGTATGGGCGGAGCTAACGTAATGATGTAACAGCGAGGCATAAGAAAGCAGTGTTTCCACCATGATGTGGTGAAACGAGAATTCGCATCATGGGTGTGCAGAAACTGGGTGATGCTATTTATTAGTATACCGTAACCCCAAAGCAGCAAATATAGCCAACTATGACCATTAAATAATTCAGCAACAGTTACCCCAGACACCAGAAAATAAATGCAATGTGGGCAACATTTCAGCAGAAAATAACGCAATGTGGTAGCATTTCAGTAAAAAATAAATGCAATGTGGCAGCATTTCACCAGAAAATAAACGCAATGAGGGCAGTTTTTCACCAGAAAATAAACGCGATGAGGGCAGCATTTCACCAGAATATAAATGCAATGAGGGCAGCTTTTCACTAGAAAATAAACGGAATGAGGGCAGCTTTACACCAGAAAATAAACGCAATGAGGGCAGCTTTACACCAGAAAATAAACGCAATGAGGGCAGCTTTACACCAGAAAATAAACGCAATGAGGGCAGCTTTATACCAGAAAATAAATGCAATGAGGGCAGCTTTATACCAGAAAATAAATGCAATGAGGGAAGCTTTATACTAGAAAATAAACGCAATGAGGGCAGCTTTATACCAGAAAATAAACGCAATGAGGGCAGCTTTATACCAGAAAATAAATGCAATGAGGGAAGCTTTATACTAGAAAATAAATGCAATGAGGGAAGCTTTATACCAGAAAATAAACGCAATGAGGGCAGCTTTATACCAGAAAATAAATGCAATGAGGGAAGCTTTATACCAGAAAATAAACGCAATTTGGGCAGCATTTCACCTGCAAAAAAAATAATTTACTGACAGAAGTCTCCTCTCTTGGCCGGCCTCTGGCACGCAGCTCCCACGGAGATATTGCTCCTCCAATCTCCCACACTGAATGAAATAGCAGGGCTACGGGAAGATGGCGCCCGAAGCCCTATACTGGAGACGCAAATATTCTCCAGTACAGGGCTTCGGACGCCATCTTCCCGTAGCCCTGTTCTGAAGACTATGCAGGCTGGAGCGGGGCTGTGGGCTATGAACTGGCGCGGCATCTATGTAGACGCCGCGGCCAGTTCAATGCGGTGGCCAGATGAGCAGCAATGGCGTGCCTGCAGATGAGGCTACGCGTGCCAGGTCTGGCACGCGTGACATAGGTTCGCCATCGCCTAGGGCATCTCAATCTGTGAAAAAAAGATCTCCAAAGAGTGAATTTTTCTTGGAGCTGTGACCGCCATATTACCTCCACAAGGCTGAGGAGGAACGGTACTTCCCCACATGCTGCTATGAGTGTTCACCTCCCATGCACCCCAGCCTTGTGAGTATAACCTGACTTGATTACGTATTCCTTGGTAAACCTACAATAATAGACCAGATTGGGCTCCCTGTGTCCCTTTCTTCTCTACAAGTGCAATATTGCCCCCACATGCTTGCAATACTGTTGTCTTGCTGAGACTATGGACCACAGACTTAATGTGTAGCTTTCGCCTGCTGGTATTCTGTTGTTGATTGTGGCAAAGCCTTTTCAAATGTCTACAGTTTGTTTGTTTTTTTCCTTTTAGGAAAAATATCCAGTTAATCAAAATCTTTGTGTGGTAATGAAGACATTGTAGGTTAGTCTTGGCAGTCTTCATGGTGACAGGTCCACCAGCGCTTTGTCCACACCATTAACAGCACTGATCTGTGTACAGAGCTTACTGTTCATCATGGTCTATTGCACACTGCATTAAAGTGAATGGAACAATGTTTGTAAACAGGAGTTGCAGCTCCAGTTTTTATAGTGGCCAGGCCATCACATCTGTCAGTGTTGTGGGGCTGAACAGCCCCGTTTCTAGGAAAGGGCGACTGCACTAAACGCTGTAAAGGGGGAGGGGTGCAGTGATGTCCCAGGGAGCCGTGGGTGTAGGTGCTCACAGTATAGGTTAGCTAGGTATAGGTGCCTTCAGTAACGGTAGCTAGGTATAGGTGCCTTCAGTATAGGTAGCTAGATATAAATGGGTTCGCAAGTCCATGGGGGGTGGGGGGGGCGACAAAAAATGTTACACACTTGCCCTGGGTGCAGTTTAGCCTATAAACTGCCCTTGGACTGAATATCACTAGATATACAGGGAAGTGTAAGTGGAATATGCTCTGTTTTCTCTCCCCACCCCAGCAGCTTTTGAATTTTGGCCAGAGATCCACTTTGTTGGATATTTAAAGGTTAGTGCTTCCCAAATGGAAATGGCAGTCTTTAAAATGCTGTTCAATTGAAACACTTAACAATCTATTATGACCTTTAGGGATATCGATTGGCCCTTGAGGGACACAACATATAAATGAAATATCAATTTTGGGAGCACTAATCCTTCAAAGCAAATATGGCCTGAAGATAAAATACAACTTGACTTCTGAATTAGGAAGAGGGGACTGTGTCATTTTAACTGCATGGAATTTTCTTTTCGTAAGCTGTGGCAATTCCCGTAGTTTCCAAGCCCTAATTTCCACATCTTAACCGATAACTATACCCCCACCTACCATCTTCCCGCTTATACATTCCCTGTCTGATAACTATCCCTTCCTCACAATTACTTCCTAACCGCTTTAGCCCAAGTTGTAGGCAAACAGGGTGTCACATTCTCCAGGTGTAGCCATAGCAAATCTCGTGTTATGTAGCCACTCCTCAGTTTCTTTAGCCAAGTGGGTCACTAAATCCTGCCTGTAGCCAAATGACCTCTTTGTGGCTTAGCTGTAGCTGAGAACAATGCAAAATCTAATTGCACTTTAATTTGTAGGTAAAAAAAAAATGGCCGCTTCATTACTTTAACTATTTTAATGCACCCTCCACAGTCAAAACTCTGACCTGCTGCATCTCTGCCTGGATGTATGCAGAAGGCTTCTCCTCTCCTTGCACAATGTTTTTTTTAGCCAGTGGGTTCAGGCGCGGTAAGGTAACATAGCGAGTGGCACCTGGATGTGCCATTTATGATATGCAACAAGTGTGCAAATTGTTGTGTGGGCTTAGCAGGGGCACCATCCCCATGTGTTGCATGAGTCATTTTTTAACTGTGCAGTTTTCTGCCACTGAGTGACAACTACACTCACCTAAAGGATTAATAGGAACACCTGTTCAATTTCTCAATAATGCAGTTATCTAATCAACCAATCACATGGCAGTTGCTTCAATGCATTTAGGGGTGTGGTCCTGGTCAAGACAATCTCCTGAGCTCCAAACTGAATGTCAGAATGGGAAAGAAAGGGGATTTAAAGAGAGTCTGAAGCGAGAATAAATCTCACTTCAGACCTCATAGTTAGCAGGGGCATGTGTGCCCCTGCTAAACCGCCGCTATCGCGCCGCTAAACGGGGGTCCCTTCACCCCAAATCCCCTCGGTGCAGCGGGGGAGCGCTTCCTGGTTGGGGCAGGGCTAACCGCCGCAGCCCTGCCCCACGCGCGTCTGTCAGCGCGTATCTCCGCCTCCCCCCGCCCCTCTAAGTCTTCCTTCACTGAAAGGGGCGGGGGAGAGGCGGCGACGCGCCGCTGATAGACGCGACTGGAGGCAGGGCTGCAGCCGTTAGCCCTGCCTCCACGAACGACCAAGTCTTGCGGGGGTGGGTTTGGGGGTTAAGGGACCCCCGTTTAGCGGCGCAATAGCGGCGGTTTAGCAGGGGCACACATGCCCCTGCTAACTATGAGCTCTGAAGCGAGATTTATTCTCGCTTCAGAGTCTCTTTAAGCAATCTTGAGCGTGACATGGTTGTTGGTGCCAGATGGGCCGGTCTGAGTATCTCACAATCTGCTCAGTTACTGGAATTTTCACACACAACCATTTCTAGGGTTTACAAAGAATGGTGTGAAAAGGGAAAAACATCCAGTGTGTGGCAATCCTGTGGGCGAAAATGCCTTGTTGATGCTAGAGGTCAGAGGTGAATGGGCCGACTGATTCAAGCTGATAGAAGAGCAACGTTGACTGAAATAACGTTACAACCGAGTTATGCAGCAAAGCATTTGTGAAGCCACAACACGCACAACCTTGAGGCAGATGGGCTACAACAGCAGAAGACCCCACCAGGTACCACTCATCTCCACTACAAATAGAAAAAAGAGGCTACAATGTGCACGAGCTCACCAAAATTAAACAGTCGAAGACTGGAAAAATGTTGCTTGGTCCGATGAGTCTCGATAGTCAGAATTTGGCGTAAACAGAATGAGAACATGGATCCATCATGCCTTGTTACCACTGTGCAGGCTGGTGGTGGTGTAATGGTGTGTGGGATGTTTTCTTGGCACACCTTAGGCCCCTCAGTGCTAATTGGGCATTGTTTAAATGCCACGGGCTACCAGAGCATTATTTCTGACCATGTCCATCTCTTCATGACCACCATGTACCCATCCTTTGATGGCTACTTCTAGCAGAATAATGCACCATGTCACAAAGCTCATTTCAAACTGGTTTCTTGAACATGACAATGAGTTCACTGTACTAAAATGGCCCCTGCAGTCACCAGATCTCAACCCAATGGAGTATCTTTGGGATGTGATGGAATGGGAGCTTGGTGCCCTGGATGTGCATCCCACAAATCTCCATCAACTGCAAGATGCTATCCTATCAATATGGGCCAACATTTCTAAAGAATGCTTTCAGCACCTTGTTGAATCAATGCCACGTAGAATTAAGGCAGTTCTGAAGGCGAAAGGGGGTCAAACACCGTATTAGTATAGTGTTCCTAATAATCCTTTAGGTGAGTGTAGACTCTTAACACCTGGATGTTCCTTAGGTTTCATGCTATAAACCCGTATGGTTAAACCATCCAACTGCACTAGCCCTTTATAATGAATACTCTTATTTATCGTGAGTATGCAGACTGGTTGGTATGTCTCTGCTAGCTGTATGCTGTCCCAGGTATGTCTCTAGTGCAGAGTTGGGACAAGGAGCTCCAGCACCCAAGGCTGAGACATCAAAAAGCGCACTTCTATCCCTCCCACCACTGCTGTCACACACTTATTGATATTAGAATAAGATTCGCCCCAGGTCCCCCTACACCTTAAACTCTAGTTATCTGGCTTGCAGTCACTGCCATGTATCCCCTTTTCTTAGTTCTCCCTGCTTCAAACACAATAGGGGAATGATAGCTGATTGAGTTGTGCACTCTCTCCTACGCTGCGCCCTGAGGCTCGGCCCTGCTCTAGTGTATGGCAGGAGCTGGATAGTCTCCCTAGGTGCAGCGATCTGGCTTGATATTAAGCTAGGCAGCTCTGTATCCACTGTAGAACAAAGATAAGAAAAGAAAAAAGCGCTCTTAGCTATTGTGTAAATATGGCGTAGGGCCCTATCCAGGACAGGTCTCACCTCCTTCAGATGTGGCTGTGCTTGGATAACAGCCTGTAGTAGCATTTGTCCCACTTGGTAGCCGGGAACCAGGCTCTCAGGCTGCAGCGGTGGAGGTGGATGTGCTTCCCTCTGGTAGCGGCGGTGATGGTATCCCCAGCATGTATTCCAGGCTTGCAAGGAGGCCCCAATGGGGAGCAGTATGCTCTACTCAGTGGTCACTAGCACACAGAGTGTGGAAGCTGTAAAACCTCAGGGAGCAATAGCTGCTGAATAAGAATGCTGCACTGATGCTAGGTTGCTGGCAGCATACAGCATATGCTATGGACAGCTCAGAATCATAGGTAAAGTAAATCGCTTTATTCACAGACAACATTTCACAGAGGTCCTCTCTCCGTTTCATCTGGTATGTCTCTGTCATGGTTTTAACAATGAAAGGATGGGCACTATTACTCAGGATACTCTACCCTGAAATGTTGGTACATTTCAAAAGAAAATCAAAGCTTGGTGTAATTGCCTTCTTAAAACAAAAGAAAATCACAATTTGATCTCTGGTCTTACTTTGTGGTAGGAAAAAAATGGATTATTTTGGCCTCGGCACCAGATGACATCAGCATTTTATATAAGCAGGCTTGTTTGCAATATGTTTTGCTTGTAATGTAGTAAAACAAGTGTGTTTAGAAAAAGCCAGTTTTTATTGCAATAAAAGATTTTTTGAGTTCATATTGTCATAGAGGCTACATGATCACTTGGATAACACTGAGCTCTGTGCTTCATCTGCCAAACCATATGAGGACTTCTATATTCCTGGACTATTACAAGATACACGCTACTAATGTCATTTTTGATCTTGTATTGCTATTTCTTTTTCCATTTTTGTGCAATGTCTGCCGGGTTATTCCTACAAGTGGCTGGACTAAACATTTCTGTTTCCAGATGTGCTGGCGGTTTGCTCTGGTTTTGTACAACGTACCAACCTGTCCATCTTCTACCGGCTTCACTGAGTTGGACACAAAATCCCAAGTCACCCTGTGGATTCTTATGGCTGAACTTGTAAATCACCCTCTGTCACATAGCTGACCTTTCTGTGCTGAGGAAAGATTACAGACCAGTCAGTAAGGGCATGTTTTAATCATCTGTCTGGGGACACCTGTTTAGACTGCAGGGCAGATCACAGGTCACTTCTAATTACCTATCTGCAGCTCAAAGTCATATACACTTGTATTTTTATCCAAAGCTACGCAGTCACAGCAAGGACGTTGTTTCTTCGGGGTCAGACTTTGTAAAGCGAGAATAGGTACAGACTGGCAGGGTGAGGAAGAAAGCAGATAGAAGCATATCTGTGTGATTGTACCAATTGTTTGTGAGAATGTATCATGACAGCCGAGCATACGGGCCTACTGGCGGAATGCATCCATTTGTATATCTGGGTGTATCCGCCTCTGTTTCCATAATTGTGGAGCTGGTGTCTGGATAGATTTTCTTGCTGCTGTTCCTCAGGCAAAAGCTGCAGAGCAGCAGAAAGGCAGACAGTCAGCTGGGAGACACGACGCACAGGAAGAAAAGATGTCAAAATAACATGCTCTGAAAGAACTCCGTTTCCTCTACTCTTGTCAAAAGACTGACATGTAGTCAGCGTAACCTAAAAACATGCCTCGTGCCCCCTCCTCTGCTGAAAGAAACTGAATTTGTTTGTTTTATTCTCAGTTTTTTGTTTCTCTTGAGTGTCTCAGCTCTTACCAATATATTATATGCAGGAGGAAGCTGCATGGATGTTTTGCTGTGGTAAAAGACAAAGACTTCTTCCTACAGTTCCAGCTAGCGCATACCTGTTCATACGTGTGATATATCTCCCAGGGGAGACTGCAAACTCTACATCAGAAAATAAGCCGGCGCAAGCTCTATCAACTGCGACTAAATCGGTGCTTCTGTAGCAGCCCATTGCTGCTACTTTTCCAATAGGAAATTTTAAATCATGTAACTTCTGCCTAGCCTTAGAATGTGACAGGGAGGGGCATTCACGTATACGTAGTCCATGGTTAACAAACGAGATAAGGACTATAGATTCAGTCTTAGTTAAGGTTCCCTTTAAGAAGGGATTTAAGTTGAGTATAAAGAAAAAAAAAATGTGCTTACCTAAGGCTTCCCCAGCCCACTGCAGATATCCTGTGCCCACGCCATCTCAAACCGATCTCTGGTATCCCGCAGGTGGCTAGTTTTGGTTTCAGCAACTGACCAGTCGTTGGCCAGTGCGCCTGCGAGGCTGTGGCCACGCACGTACTTGATCACGCTCCTGCCACCATGGCCATACTGCGCAGGTGCAGTATGTGTAATATGTACACGTGGTACACATATTGTGCCTACTCAGTTAAGGTTTCCATTAAACGGAATGTCCGAGTAAATAAAAAAAAATCTACTTATCTGGGGTTTTCTCCAGCCCCTTGCAGCCAACATGTTCCGCGCCGCAACTCCGCTCTCAGCCGCTGCATCCTGGTCCCCTCCGCTGCAGGCGCCAACCTCATGAGATCGTCCTCTTCGAACAATGCGAAAGGTTCCTACATTTTTTTACAGAGACGCCAGGCGGCCGGTTCAGACCGGACCTAATGCTAAACTCCTTTTTTGTACAACCAGGCCTCAGCTTCTGAACAAGCAAAACTATTAATAGTTACACATTAGCATGGAACAAATTAAAATGCTAAAATGTGTGTAGAGCGACTCTACTGCCTGGCTTCAAGCACTAGTGAGCTGTTGGTAAGAAGAAAAAGAAAATCACACAACTTCATTCACACTTATGAGATGTGCTGCATGCTTTAATTATAAACAAGAATATACAAAGTTACACATTGTACAGAAGTCCATGTCTGTCCGGGCCGCTTTTAAAGTGCACATAATGATTATTCTCTTTATATTGGTTCACCGTTGCAGGTTTACATAAGTGAGGAATGTAATAACAGGAAGCAGCCTGCCGCCTTAGTCCCAGGCTTAAAAGGCCTTTCATCAGATCTGAACGCACGTAGGTCCCTGCAAAACAAAGCAAGGGAACAGTTGGAGCAGTTTACTTGAAGCTTACTGCGAGCTGGAGGGAGATGTAAAGCAACAGCTTCTGTTCCCTCAAATAACACTATTTCATGTGAGTTTCTAAACTTTTAAGTGTTTTCAAGCAAACCACATCAATCCTCACACTGTCGCCAGGAGCGTTTACATCACAATTTTTATAAAGAAAAACCATTAACTCCAAAGATACAGTAAAATGAAGCTCCGAGACACATCTTAATGACGACCATCTTTAATGAGCCCAGCAAGGACAAACTAATTGTTTGGGGTTTTTTAAATGCAAAGTGGCTGGAGTATTTCAGTTCCGCTTCTAGCACTAGAGTATCTCAGTTCAGCTTCCAGACAGAATCTGGGAAATTAAGTGCCGTGCATGGGGAAGAAAGAACATTTTGTCCAAATGAACAGTGTGGTATTTGCCACAGGTAACAATTTACTGTTCCATTCTCTTTCTTAAACTATTTCGCTAGGAGTTGTGCAAGAAAAACAAGTTCTCTTCCTCTTTGTTGACTTTCTCCTCTATCAGTGTGTACTTGTTGCACATCAGATACTGTAGTGTCCCCATGATTCCTTAACATGCAGCGTAGTTTTAGCTTTCAAAGTAATTTCACAGAGTAGACAGTCCACTCCTATTGAGATTAAATATTAGCTATCCTGACGTATACCTTGATGTTTGCATCTATCCAGTCTGGGCCATTGAGCCATGCTTCCCGTTCCTATGCATATGGCTGCGTACATGTACGCCCATAGTCATTTTTAACCCTTAGACCCTATAGGTGTTTTGTGTTCTCGCATCCATATGCCACCGACGTCTAAAAGCTTTTTAATACAAAGCTACTTCTGCCTGCAGGCATTTTAGGGTCGCCATATTCCTTTGCCACTGACGTCAAAAGGTGTTTAGTACACAGTTTTGGCTCAGTGCCAACATTCTACTTTACTTGAAATATGCAAAAAATCCTAAGTTAATGCAGAAATATTGAAATGTTACTGAAAATCAATGCAGCTTGAATACAGACCTGTGAAATGCTTTTACTGCAAATTTAGATTAGTCCATTTTACAATAGATTTTTCATAATAATTACAGTAGTATAATTCTGTAACATAATTAGCACAAACACAATTATCAGAATTCTCAATGAACTCAAATGTATTGGCAACTTAAACGATACCTGAAGTGAGAGTCATGATTGACGGCCGGCTTTCCCTGAAAGAAGATTGGAGACAAGGTGATCCTGGCGTCCGGGGGGGGGGGGGGGGGAGATTGGGTCCCGCTGGCAGTGCCGATTGGGTGCGGGACCCAGAAAAATGCTGCACATGGCTGTTCAGGGCTGGCCCGAGCTGAACTCGGATTTACCGCTCTTAGTAAGTAAATCTCAGCCCAAGCTCAGCACGGGATTACCGCCAGGGGAGTAAAGCAAGACATTTAATACATAAAATACAAACCTAGCTAGTCCTGGCCTGTACCTTTATAAAAAATAAAAATAAAAAGCTGGCAGTCAGGGTTAAAAAAAAAAAAAAGCATTGCTCACCTGAAAACTTTTTTTTTTCTTTTCCTGTTAGAAACAGAAAACGGTGTAGCCCCCATTTACTTACCGGTATATTATTATGTGCGCACCACATTGGCCCTTATTCGTTCACTTTTTGTCCTAAGTTTTTTCCTAGGAGATATTTGTTCATCTTCTGTTTAACCCTCCTGGCGGTTTGCTAAAAATCGCCAGGGGGCAGCAAATCTTTTTTTTTTTTTTTTTTTTTTCATGTAGCGAGACAAAGTCTCGCTACATGATAGCCGCTGCTCAGCGGCATCCCCCAGCCCCTCCGATCGCCTCCGGCGATCAGGAGATCTCGTTCAAAGAACGGGATCTCCTGGAGGGCTTCCCCCGTCGCCATGGCGACGGGGCGGGATGACGTCGTCGACGTCGTGACGTCAAAGGGGATTCCGATCCACCCCATAGAGCTGCCTGGCACTGATTGGCCAGGCAGTGCACGGGGTCGGGGGGGGGGGGGGCGGCTGTGGCGCGACGGATAGCGGCGGATCGGCGGGTAGCGGCGGCGATCGGGCACTGCACGCAGCTAGCATAGTGCTAGCTGCGTGCAGCAAAAAAAAAATTATGCAAATCGGCCCAGCGGGGCCTGAGCGGTGCCTTCCGGCGGCATAGCCCGAGCTCAGCTCGGGCTTACCGCCAGGAAGGTTAAAATAACTTTCCAGCACTCTGCAATTACATAAGTACCAAAAAGTAAGTGAAAAGGTGCTGTCAAAAATATACTGAGTATTGTATTGCTTACTGATGGTTTAAAAGGCATTTTATTGACAAGTTGTGGAAATATTACCTAGGAAAAAACTCAGAAGAAAATAATTTTAATTGCATATCGACCAAGGTGTGAAAATATCACCTAGGAGAAAAAGTTAATTAAATTGGGGCATTGGTTAGTAATCTGTAAATGCTGGCACACAAATATATGGGGTAAGACCTACTCGCCCAAGGCTTTTGTTTGTCATGTAGGTGCACTGCCAAGCTGCCATGTAAGACTTGTGAGCAGAAGCAGGGCTTGTGATTGTGCCATGCGGGTGCCACTGTCGCACTACAGTCCTGGCCAAAAGTTTTGAGACTGTCAAATATTGGAAATTAGAAAAATTGGTGCTTAAGTTTTTATAATAGCAATTTGCAAATACTCCAGAATGATATGAAGAGTTTTGCATAGTCCTCCTTTGCCATGAAAATTAACTGAATCCCAAAAAAACCTTTCCACTGCATTTCATTGCTGTCATTAAAGAGACTCTGAAGCCAGTCTAAATTCACTTTTTTAACTTGTAGTTATGTTAAGAACTATAAGCCCTGCTAAACCGCCGCTATCTCGCGGCAAAACGAGGGGTTTACACCCCCCAAATCCCCCCTGCAAAATCCACAACTTTCTTGGTCGTGGATTTTGCTGCTCATAGAGACAGAGCTTTCAGCTGCAGCGCTGCCTCCATGCGCAACAACCGCCGAGCGGATCTCTGCCTCTCCCCGTCCTACTCTGTAAATGAAGATTGAAAGGGGCGGAGCCTGAGGAGCTGACAAGACGCTGGAGGATCCTGTCTGTGATTTTAAATGCGCAATTTTAACTGGAGTTTTGTAAGTGCACTACTTGTTTTTACTATCATTAAATTAATGGAAATATGCTATGGTCGTCCTTTGTTTGAGCCTTAGGAGATCATATACGGAATAGTGGAGTTAAAGTGACATCAATACGCTATCTTGCCGGTCTGTTGAGGGTTGGCCCTGATATCTGGTGAGCGCCCTGTGTATCTGTGGTGGAGGCACGCTGGGTGTCAGTTTTGGATGAGGGGTGCACTGGTGGCAATACACTGTTACTTGCCTAAACGGTATCACACTATCGCTGTTTTGTATAATGTATTTATACATGCATGAAACCTTGAGGAGTTCGGTGGAAGTTCCAGAGAAGAACTGGCAAGCCCAAAAAACGCTGACTGCTGATCTGAGAGGATTAGCTGAACAATCTGGTGAGCGTATAGGTTTACTGCTGTAGGAGATCTGGACACCAAATGTTTAAACTGGCTACAAGAGGAAAATAATGAACTGCTGAACTTTGTGATTGCTTTTGGGTGCAGTAGGAGGATGACCATAATAGGCTTATGGAGGAAATGAACTATTGAACCTCTTTGTATGTTTTAGGTACAGCAACAGGCTGACCACACTAGATGTATGTTTTTCAAGGTGTATTTTAGAACTATATGAGATCTGTTGAGCGCTCTGTTTATTATATTTATTGTCTTTCAAGTGTTAACACACACTTATATGCAGTTAGCGACCCAGAGACTGTTTTAGGAGAAGGCTATTAGGAGGGTTGGTGAGGAGCGCACGGCTATTGGTTTATTTTATGATCAGTGGGGATTGACGCGCCAAGAGGCAGAGCTACAGCCATAAGCTCTGCCTCTATGAGGAAGCGCTCCCCGGACACAGAGAGGAGATTTGGGGGGTATAAACCCCTCGTTTTGCCGCGGGATTGCGGCGGTTTAGCAGGGCATATAAAGCTTAACATGGCGACAAGTTAAAAAAGTGAATTTGGACTCGCTTCAGAGTCTCTTTAAGGACCTGGTGAGATAATTTCAGTAATCGTCTTGTTAACTCAGGTGAGAATGTTGACGAGCGCAAGGCTGGAGATCATTCTGTCAGGCTGATTGGGATAGAATGGCAGACTTGACCTGTTAAATGGAGAGTGATGCTTGAAAATCATTGATCTTCCATTGCTAACCATGGTGGCCAGCAAAGAAACGCATGCAGCCATCATTGCGTTGCATAAAAATGGCTTCACAGGTAAGGATATTGTGGCTACTAAGATTGCACCTAAATCAACAATTTATAGGATGATCAAAAACTTCAAGGAAAGAGGTTCAATTCTTCTTAAGGCTTCAGGGCGTCCAAGAAAGTCCAACAAGCGTCAGGATCGTCTCCTAAAGAGAGCAGTCAGCTGCGGGATCAGAGTGCAACCAGTGCAGAGGTTGCTCAGGAATGGCAGCAGGCAGGTGTGAGCACATCTGCACGCACAGTGAGGGGAAGACTTTTGGAAGATGGCCTGGTGTCAAGAAGGGCAGCAAAGAAGCCACTTCTCTCCCAAAAAAACATCAGGGACAGATTGATCTTCTGAAGAAAGTATGGTGAATGGACTGCTGATGACTGGAGCAAAGTCATATTCTCATATGAAGCCCCTTTCCAATTGTTTGGGGCATCTGGAAAAAGGCTTGTCAGGAGAAGAAAAGTTTAGCGCTGCCATCAGCCCTGTCTCATGCCAACAGTAAAGCATCCTGGGACCATTTATGTGTGGGGTTGCTTCTCATCCAAGGGAGTGCGCTTACTCACAATTTTGCCAAAAACACAGCCATGAATAAAGAATGGTTCAAAACACCCTCCAACAGCAACTTCTCCCAAAAATCCAACAACAGTTTGGTGAAGAACAATGCATTTTCCAGCACGATGGAGCACCGTGTCATAAGGCAAAAGTGATAACAAAGTGGCTCTGGGACCAAAGCGTTGACATTTTGGGTCCATGGCCTGGAAACTCCCCAGATCTTAATCCCATTGAGAACATGTGGTCATTCCTCAAGAGGCGGGTGGACAAACAAACACCAACTAATTCTGAGAAACTCAATGAAATGATTATGAAAGAATGGATTGCTATCAGTCAGGATTTGGCTCAGAAGTTGATTGAGAGCATGCCTAGTTGAATTGCAGAGGTCCTGAAAAAGAAGGGCCAACACTGCAAATACTGACTCTTTGCATAAATCTCATGTACTTGTCAATGAAAGCCTTTGAAACGTATGAAGTGCTTATCATTATATTTCAGTACATCACATAAACAATTGAAACAAAGATCTAAAAGCAGTTCAGCAGCAAACTTTGTGAAAACTAATATTTTTGACAGTCTCAAAACTTTTGGCCAGGACTGTACAGTCCAGAGATGCAATGAAGGAACACTGTACAACATGGCTGGAAAGCGTTGCAGTTTCACTCAGTGCCTCAGTCTCATACTGTGAACATTATATAAAGTAATCGCCCTATATGCTGACTTCAGCACAATTCCATTGTTTTCAGAATAGCATCTGCAGTTCATTCAGTGATTGATTTAGCTAAGAAATACATTATGCCATTGATATACATACACACACTCCAAGCTCTGAATGGCGATTTTTTAATGTCCCCAGAGTTCCTCTTTAAGTGAGATGAATGGGATTTGTGGGGATTAGACAGCAGGATAAGAGGCAAAGCCATTTTACACAAATACCGGCTGGTCTTGACCCAGAACGTCTTTCCTGACATTTTAATTCATTAAAACCTTGTTTTATTGTAAACATGCAGTAGAAGGAAAACACACTTTAGCGAGGATAAAATAGAAAGCTATAATTAATCACAAGCTGGTGTCTGTACATTTGTAAAGTAACAATCATTCTCCCCGAGATATGCCTTGCAGGCAGTTTTTTTAATCTCATTTGGAATCTTGCAGTCCACCCACCACCTTCCCACGCTGCTGTGCACATCTATGGGCTCCCGCACTATATGACTAACCCAACTCCTGACAGCCAGGGAACAGGGGGAGCTCATTTACTGCATGGAAATAATGGCCAGTATAGAATGTTTCCCTGACATGAAGGTGAATGGAGCTAGACTACATTGTCTGTCTACTGGTGGGGAGGTCATACATGAGATCACTATCTAGCAGTGATAGTCATGTCTAGGAGAGCTCATGGAGAAGCATGATTTTTGTGGTCCTTTGTAGCCCCTTACACACTCCTAGGAGTTCTGGTTCACCATGAGCTTGTGGGCAATCTGTAACTCTGACCAAACTGATCACACGCTTCCCCATGAGTTCTCCTAGTCCTGACCATCACTACTGTTTAGTATAGCCTCAGCTCTTCACTCTCTAGAAGGGGAGGAGGGGAGTGGCCACCAACCGTCTGATGTCTGTACAAAGTAGTGAATCTCATATTGGCATCTCTTACCTCTTCGTGAGCACAATCTCTGTGTGGTAGTCCTACTTCATTGACCCCCCCCCCCCCTCCACCTTTGGGGTGCTCTTTGCCTTAAATTTTGGCTTCCAAATAGGGTTAGGCATCAGGAAGGGGGGTTTTAGGGTTAGGCATCAGGAAGAGAGGGTTCTGTGTGAGAGTAGAGTTAGGTTAAGTAGTAGTAAAATATTTCGAATAAATACCGATTTTATTATGATAATTTACACTAGTTACACTCTAAAAACAAAGAATATCTTTAGATATTAACAATAATTTTATTAACGAAAACGGGCACCCATTTTTCCTTGGGCTCCTATTTCATACATGCTGGTGCAGGTTTTAAATGTGCAGGTTGCCTTGTGATCGGATTACAATGCTACTGAAAAGCCGAAACAATCGCTAGACGTGCACTGTGACTACTTAGTGAAGCATACAGTACAATGAAAGCATGCTTCACTGCCACTGTAAATGCACACGTTACCTGGCTATCGTACAGCATGCTGTGTGTTACTGTGTCGAAACACGCCATGCCCCACGTGATGTGAAAGCCTCATAGCAATATCATTGCATCACATTGCATTGCAATATTGTTCATTGTTGCGCAACTGACATAGTGTGAAAGGGCCCTTACAAACTATCTCTCAAAGGCAGCATCCACCTGCTGGCTTCAAAGCTTTCAGCTCAGCTTGATCATCCACTGTGTCAGGATTGGTCAGTGAAACATTTGAGGGGATCTGACCACTTCCTTTGGAGGAAGTTACACAGCTGGGGACTGCAGGCAGACTTCAGGAAGCATAAAAACGTCAGCTGATTTTGTTTTAATTTACTTCACGTGTTAATGAAATGTCATAGAGCTTCTGTAAATATCCATCAGGCAAAGTTGGATTCACTTTTATGGACTGCTGTAGGTGTGCCAGGCCAGGAGCTGTAATGTGGAGGTCTCACCACCAGAGGGGCTTAGAGCTATAAAGGATTATTAGTTGAATAAACTGAATAAAAGTAGAAAAGGATAGGCTTCTGGCTGTGTAACTGTTACGTTCTATCCCTAAACTTTTGTTCTCGTCTTCTCTGTCAAATATCAGCTCACTGCAGACTATGTGTGTAAGCTGGGAGAGCACAGGAGGATTACATAGAAATAGATGTTGTGACAGTTTCTGGGGGAACAAGGAATGTACTGTGATTGCTGATGACAGAACATCCCTGGAAAGATAAAATCTTTCCTGAAATTATAGGTAGACATGTATATACACAGTATGTATATATATATATATATATATATCCATATTTTTATTTGTAGTCAACGTTTTATTAAGCTAAAAACGTGAAAAGAAATCTAAACCTAGTATAAACTAATTATTGTGACCTATCATTCTCTGGTTGAACTTGATGGACATATGTCTTTTTTAAACCCAAATAACTATGTAACTCTTCTCATTTCCATAATGATGGGTGTAGGAGCGGTATCAGAAATCAAATACATACAGGTGAAACTCAAAGAATTAGAATATCGTGCAAAAGTCCATTTATTTCAGTAATTCAACTTAAAAGGTGTAACTAATATATGAAATGGACTCATTACATGCAAAGCAAGATATTTTGAGCCTTTATTTGTTATAATATTGATGACTATGGCTTACAGCTTATGAGAGCTCCAACATCAAAATCTCAGACCATTAGAATATTGTGAAAATGTTCAGTATTGTAGGCTCAAAGTGTCAGACTCTAATCAGCTAATTCATCAAAAACACCTGCAAAGGTTCCTTTTTCAAATATTAGTTTCACCTTTTAAGTTGAATTACTGAAATAAATTGACTTTTGCATGATATTCTATTTTTTTGAGTTTCACCTGTATTCCCACCCAGTATAAAGATCGACCATTCTGTAGGAGATTGGGAAAAAAAAAAGAAAAACATATCACATTCTTGGGACAGATTTGCCTTCCAACAGCTTTTATGGCAGTTACTATGGCCTTAATTCACAAAGCAATACTGCATGCTGTAAAGCAGAAAACTGATTTAACCAAACAGTTTGACAAATGTTGAATCACAACGCCTGTTACCACAAGCAAAACTAAACTTACCGATAAGTGAGGTAAATTACCGACTTGTGAGGTAATTATCTCATAAATATCAATCCACAAATGATGGAGCTGTCGGTATGATAACAAACCCACAGAAGAGTATTGTGAAGGAAAGAGAAGGGGGGGGGGGGGGGGGGAGGTTAGAGAGAACAGGAAAGTTAATAAAACTATTCAGGAAATTAAAGGGAAGGTCCAAGCAAAATAAAAAAATGAGTTTCACTTACCTGGGGCTTCTACCAGCCCCCTGCAGCCATCCTGGGCCCTCGTAGTCACCCACTGCTGCTCCAGTCCCCCGCTGGCAGCTTGCCGACCTCGGAGGTCGGCGGGCCGCATTGCGTACATTTTTACGCATTCCTGCTAGTGCAGGTACATTAACACATACATTTTTACGCGTTAGTGGTTCAATGCGTAAAAATTTACGCATGGTGTTCCTGCACTAGCGGATATGCGTAAAGATGTACGCAATGCGACCTGCCAACCTTCCAGGTCTGCATGCTGCCAGCAGGGGACTGGAGCAGCAGTGAGTGACTAGGAGGGCCCAGGATGGCTGCATGGGGCTGGTAGAAGCCCCAGGTAAGTGAAACTCATTTTTTTATTTTGCTTGGACCTTCCCTTTAAGAAAGTTAATAAAACAATTTTTTTCCTAATTTCACGTGTAGTGAAACAGAAATCCACAATATTATTGTGTACAGTAGTATTTAAAAATGGTTGTTAAGATGGCTAGTGGTTTTGAGTGGATACAAAAATGTTATGTTGATTTTAAGCATCTTTGACATGTCAGTATAATAAAGAATGCTATCTGTATCACCTCTGGCTTCCATTTCCCATGCACTGCAATAATTCAGCAAATACCAAATGAAATACCATGTGATTACTTAAAATACTACATGAAATAACACTAGGTAAAAATCTTTGTGAATTGTCATGAAGTTGTTTTTTTTTTTATAAATTACTAAACGATTACTAAATTACTATTACTAAAAAAAAAAATATTTTTTTACTGCATGAGGTAAATGACAGAACAGATGTCAATGAATTGGAGCCATGGCCTTTGTCATAACAAAAGCCAAAATAACTAGAAGAAAAATCTAACAGTAGAGTTTCCCATGAAGGTCGCTGCATTTAATCAGTTCTGAAACTATTTTATGTGGCAGTTGTGATGGTAGAAAGTAGCTCACGTGTGGAGGTTTATGGGGTTCCTTGTCCTACTTTTTGCTCTGCTATTATTGTGTATGTCATGCCTGCACTACTCTGGGTGTCACTGGCATATTCTGTTCAAGGCTCCGAACTCTGCACAAGAACTAAATAATGAAGAGTAACAATAGGAAACCAATTAAGTCCTTTGCAGATTTTAATGTTGAAATCCACTAGAAAAAGGTTGTCAGCATTGCAGCTCTGAGTTCTCGGCTTAGATCTTTAAACGCCTTGTTCTTGTGTCAGGCATGACTGGAGTGGGGGTGATAATAAAAGCTATGCTGGAAAGTCACATTCCTCCATTGTGTTGTTCCTTAGCTCTGGTGTATGGCATCTTTACAAGTGAAGACAGCCCACATGGAGCTGCTCTTTCAACAGAATAGTCTTTGCTCTTATCCAACACAAAACTTTCTTCAAGTATTGCTCAACTCCCACACTCTGAATTGTTTTTACACTTTTAGATTTGGTCTGTTTTATGTATTTTTTTCTGTCTTATATTTTGGCTTAGATGGTGTGTAAAGTACTTTATAAGTATTTTTTCTGCATTCAAATGTACAAACGTTTGAGTATACCGGATATGTTTTAAACTGATTGGAAAGGCCTGGCTAAGACTTTGTGCAGTAATACCGAATTGCTGAAAATGAGGTTACCCCACCCCCCCCCCCCCCCCCCCCCATAAAAACCAACAACTATGTAGATTGGTGTCTGTATGTTTCCCCATTCAGCATTTGATATTCACAGTTTTGAACCTTCTTTATAACTTCTTTAGTATGTTTTGGAATGCTGTTGTTAGCTTTCTGTAGCTTCTGTTAGCTTTTCTGTCTTGACTCGTGGAGATTCTTTGTTGTGGTTGGTGCTTGGAGTGGATCACAATTTGAGGACTTCTGATTGCCCCCGTTTTTTTCCAAGATGTGACAACTGGTTCTCAGTAGTGTTATGTTCAGTAATCACTGATGCTGAATAAACTGGGTTTATTTACAAGTTGCTGCAGTTCTGTAATATATCAAGCCATGCTTTGCTAGGATTAATATCTGTTGGGTTTCCGGGCCATAGGGTCAAAAGTTCAATGTTATGATCTCTGAGCTATTTTGTTATCATTTTTGCCTTTTAACCTATTGGGGACCGCCGTAGGTTGAATCAACGTCCGGCAGGTGGTGGTACCGCTCTGACCGGAAGTTGATTCAACGTCTGCGCTAAAGAACCACTCCCGACGCGATCGTGCGC
Organism: Hyperolius riggenbachi; assembly: GCF_040937935.1. Taxonomy (NCBI): domain Eukaryota; kingdom Metazoa; phylum Chordata; class Amphibia; order Anura; family Hyperoliidae; genus Hyperolius; species Hyperolius riggenbachi. The sequence goes on from NC_090652.1 coordinate 107,437,486, forward strand.
ACCCGAGAGGGGAGATTAAGCTGTCATATGACAGCTGGCATCTCCCCTCAGTGATCAGCAGCCATCGCGTATGGCTGCTGATCACGTGATCACTACGATCGCCGTCGGATCGTAGTGATCACTTTGACAGCGGCGGCTGCAGGGGGGAAAAGAAGAGGATCCACACACCTCCCTGCTGTTCCAGCGACGATCGGCGCCCCCCTCCGCTCTGGCCGGCATCTCTGCTCTGTCTGACGTCAGAGCCGGGTCCCGGCTTGATGACGTCATCAAGCCGCGACCCAACCTGAGCGTCATTTGGAGCGGAGATGCCGGCTGGAGAAGAGGTGGCTTCTGCGGCTCATCGCTGGAGCCTGGAAGGTGAGTGATGGCTTCCAGCTACAGGGGGGGGGGGGACACCTGCCTCCATGGGGGACACACAGCCCAGCACACCACAGACGGGATCCGGCCGCCCGACCCCCCCCCCCCCCCCCCCAACGCGCGCACCCCCCTCCACCGCAAAATGCCCTGGTCCTTAAAGAGAATCTGTATTGTTAAAATCGCTCAAAAGTAAACATACCAGTGCGTTAGGGGACATCTCCTATTACCCTCTGTCACAATTTCGCCGCTCCTCGCCGCATTAAGTGGTTAAAAACAGTTTTAAAAAGTTTGTTTGTAAACAAACAAAATGGCCACCAAAACAGGAAGTAGGTTGATGTACAGTATGTCCACACATAGAAAATACATCCATACACAAGCAGGCTGTATACAGCATTCCTTTTGAATCTCAAGAGATCATTTGTGTGTTTCTTTCCCCCATGCACTGAAGTTTCAGGCTGCTCTTTTCTTCCTGCAAACAGCTTTGCCCTTGTTTGTAATTCCTCAGTATGTGAAAGCCCAGCCAGCTCAGAGGACGATTTATCCAGCTAGTAAAAGATAAGAGAGAAGAGAGAAGCTGCTGTAATCTAAATAACACACAGGCATTGTGCAGAGAGGGGCCTGGAAGGGTGAGTTCATAGCAGAACCACAACACTGAAGAACTTGGCAGCCTTCCAGACACAGGCCGACAAGTCTGACAGGGGAAAGATACATTGAATTATTACAGAGATATGGATAGTATAAAGTGCTGCAGTTAGCCAGAGCACATTAGAATATCTTTTGGAACTTGTAGGATGATAAAAAACAGGATGCAATTTTTGTTACGGAGTATCTTTAAGGGGGATTAGGCGGCCGGTCCCGAAGTGGTTAATATGGTGCTCTATCATTCTGGAAAGTACACAGATCATCACCAAACTGTTCCTGGATTGTTGGGAGAAGTTTGTGTTGGCGGATGTTTTGATACCATTTTTTCATGGTAGTGTTCTTGGGCAGAACTATGAGCGAGCCCTCTCCCTTAGATAAAGCGCCTAACCATAGATGGAGTCTCTCAAGATGCTTCACTGTTGGCACAACACAGGACTCATGGTAACCTTCTCTTTGTCTCCTCCTAACAATTGGGTTTCCCGATCACCGAAACAGTCAGAAGGTTATTGAGTCATCAGGAACAAATGGCTTTGCACCAGTTTCCTGCTGCCCAACCCTTGTACTTTCAGGATATCAGTCTATGCTGGATGGTTTTCTTGAAAATAAGTGGCTACTTTGCTGCACTTTTTACCACTTTGTTGTTGCCGAAAAATCTCCACCTCCCTGTAAGTGCAGACACACTCCCAACAGGGAAAATGGCTGCTTGCTGAGCTGCATTGTGTGTAGTCAAGTTTGTTGTTGGAGGCACACTTAGGCCTCATTCACACTATAAATCGCTAAACGCTAAGGAAAACGCTGAGTTTTTTCTGGCGTTTTCCTCCATAGGTTTTTCAGCGTTTTTTCACTGTATGAGATATCGTTTTTCAGTTTGCGTTTAGCTCTCCCATACAGGAAATGGCCGCTAGACAGGAAACAGAGGTGTTTTATGGGTAATCTGCAATATCGACTGAGTAAAAGCGCTGGAAAAATGCTGAGGATTGTGAACAGCCCAGCGTTTTTGGGGCGATTTTGAAGTCCTCCTATCTTTAACATTGAAGCGCTAATCGCTCAGAAATGGTGCAGGCTACGAGTTTGCGTTTCAGCTAATCACTGAAAAACAGGAAATGCTTAAAGAGACACTGAAGCGAAAAAAAATATGATATAATGAATTGGTTGTGTACTATGAATAATTACTAGAAGATTAGCAGCAAAGAAAATATTCTCATACTTTTATTTTCAGGTATATAGTGTTTTTTCTAACATTGCATCATTCTATAATATGTGCAGATTACACAACACTCCGCATTCAAAATGATTCTTTCAGAGCAGTCTGTGAAGTAATGACCTCTCCTCTAGCAGAGAAAAAGTAAACCGTTCACTTACAGTTCAGATAATAAAAGTCAGATAACAGCCCTCTCCACGACTAACTTAAGCTGGCCATACACTGGCCCGATTTTCCGCCATTTCGACAGCAGATTCGATCACTGGGATCAAATCTGCTGCCAATCGTTCGCGTTACACGCTGAATTTTGATCCTTTTTGTCCGATCCCGTCGATCGCTCTGTGCGGAAAATTAGCGTCGATCGCCCGCGGGTAGGGAGCGCGTCGCTAGCGGCGTTCGAGTACCCGACGACCGACGCAATAGAGCCGCATACATTACCTGCTCCTCCGGTACGACTACCCCCGGTCACCGCTGCTCCGTGTCCGCGCTGGTCTCCGGCATGCTTCAGTTCCTCCTGCCCGGCAGGAAGTTTAAACAGTAGGGGGCGCTCTACTGTTTAAACTTCCTGCCGGGGAGGAAGAAGTAAAGCATGCTGGACCTGGAGACCAGAAGATTAGCAGCAAAGAAAATATTCTCATACTTTTATTTTCAGGTATATAGTGTTTTTTCTAACATTGCATTATTCTATAATATGTGCAGATTACACAACACTCAGCATTTAAAATGATTCTTTCAGAGCAGTCTGTGAAGTAATGACCTCTCCTCTAGCAGAGAAAAAGTAAACCGTTCACTTACAGTTGAGATAATAAAAGTCAGATAACAGCCCTCTCCAGGACTAAATTAGTCCGAGAGCGTAATGGCTTGTTTGCATAGAGATAACAACTGGAGTTTCTCAACTCTTCCTGTACTGGAAACAATTAGACTGATGTATCTGATCTTAATGTTTTATTTCTTAGCTGTACTACACATACAAATCATAATATCATAATTTTTTTTTTCGCTTCAGTGTCTCTTTAAATGAGAACAGCCACATAGACTTAACATTGCACAATCGCTTTTCAAAACGCTAGCGATTTCCAGTGATGCAGAAATCGCCTGAAAAGCGATCTAGTGTGAATGGGCCCTTAAATACACCAAGCTTCACTGAAAGGGATACTGACACAGAATTCATTTATTGCAGTTCAATTAAAACTTTCTGTGACTTTAACGATCAAATACATGTTTTTTGCTGCACAGCTCAGCTGTGCTTAAAGAGGAACTCCAGTGAAAATAATATAATAAAGTGCTTCATTTTTACAATAACTATGTATAAATGATTTAACTGTTATTTCCCACAATGCAACAAGGTTCCTACAGTGTGATGTCCGGACCTTGTTCCTTGGGAGGGGTTTCACCACAATATCAGCCATACAGAGCCCACTGATGATCTGTTTGCGAAAATTGGGATTGGGATGAAGTTCAATTCTTGGTTACAGTTTCTCTTTAAAGACTGGGTTTCATGGTTCCCCCAAAATGAATAAACTTACAGTTGATATATTTTAACATTTAATATTAAAAAGTTTATGGTATGTATAAAATGTGGGGTATAGTACTGTATTAGCTAGGCCTATTTTTAGCATCGAGTTTCAAGCAACCAGAAAGCGCACTTATCCGGCATAAGCCAATACCCGTTGGTGCCAGATAGTGAAGACTGTACTGTATTTAGTTATATTTAGGTCTTCCTGGAGCTTTTGTTTAGGCTACTTGCACACCAAGACGTTGCATTAGGTGGCACGTTAAGGTCGCATAACGTGCACCTAACACAACGTATGGTGCTGCAAGAGCCGACGGTAGAGTGAGCCGCGTTAGGCGGCTCGATTCCTATAATGTCTCCCAGAGTGGCGCTGATTGGCCAGCGGGTCCACGTGATGCGGAGCGAGACACTCCGCATCACGTGGCCCCGCCGGCCAATCAGCTGCCGCCAGTGCAGTGAATATTAAGTAGCCATGTGCGCGGCTACTGTAGCTGGCTCTCCCCGCCTCCTCTCCGCCCCCCACTGCGCATGTACAAACAGTCTAACGCGGCTATAGCCGCTGCAACGCCGTAGCATGCTGCACTTTGCGGAGAACGTGCAGCGTTACATGTAACGCATTGTGTTACATTGCTGTGCGTTGGGGGAGCGTTACAGGCGCACTAACGTGCGCCTGTAACGTCTTGGTGTGTAAGCAGCCTTAATGAACCACTGTGACTATGGATATGCTCTGGCCAACCCACACCCACTCTTTGAGTTCCGCAATCCACGTGACACAGCTCTCCCATTGTACTAGATGTGACGGGTAAGACAAGGCAAGTTATTCTGACAACATGTATGTCAGCCAATGTCAGAACTGTGGCTGTATGGGACACGTCCATAGATCACAGGCCTCCAGAAATCTGGATTGATATGTTATGCTGAGCAGGCTGCTTCCTCTGGGACAGATCATTCAGCATGAACGGCTTGACATATTGGCCTCATAGTAAATTCACAACTTGGCCCCTTTTATGGGATCTTCTCCCATTAAGACTAAAAAGTAAAGCGAATGAATCGCAGTGTCAGAAAAAAAAGGAAAGGGATAAATCACTCAGCAGGTGACTCGGACCAAAACTGCTTTTCCGATATCTGATTGCATCTCGTTCCGCTGTCCAATCTGTGGAGGCTTCCATACTGTGGACAGGAGCTCTCTGTGCATCATAAATTCTGCTTCTTGTGCTGACACAGGAGACTTGTGTTCTCATATCTGTGCTGCATTATGTAATCTATAGCTGCTCCTCTTCATATATTATTATAGAGTGCCGGGGGTCTATGGTATTAGTAATGTAACATGCAGACACCTGATAACAAAGCACCTCCATCATACTTCACAATAAAACATACACGCCTGCATAAGCAGATTAGCACATTGCAACCAAAACAGAATATGGGCCCATTTCCACTAGACGCATTGGTATGCGTAAACCGCTACACATGGCAACGCAAGGAAACTGCATCCAATTCACATCAGTGGAGTAGTTTCCATTCATGCAAATTTACCTACACGATCCGGCGCGATGCAACGTGGGGGTAATTATGGATAGCATGCTGCAGTTTTCCGCAGCACACATCCGAGTCCCCATTGATGCCGACGGGAAGCCGCATGACTCTGCATTCAGTTGTCCGGATGGCAACCGGAAGTACCTGTGGAAAGGGCCCTACAGCCCAACTTCTGGCACACATCTATTCTTGCTGTATGTACACACCCTAGTTTGACCATTACCTATGTAATATAAGATCTTACCTACACAGTCTGTGCCTAGTATTCAAAATCTGTAGCTCCTCCTATAAGGAAGTGTGTTACAACTGGCTAATCAAAATCGGATGTGCCTACGCATCCTTATGCGAGCATGCAGTTGGTTTCTAATTGTGTATGTGCTCTGATTGGCTGATGTCAACTACCTGGTTAGGATCCTCTTTCACAGCCGTTTCCTGTAGCCCAGACAGAGCTGCACACTGCAATATTTTCAGAGAGCTCTGTCCAGCACACACATACTGCACGCTGTTTTGGCATTAGGATCTCATTCACATTAGCAGCACTGTAAAGGTTAGTGTTGACTGGTGCTTTTGGCGGACTCTGTAGTGGTGCTTTACAACTCTAACAAAAATGCTTTGTAGAAACAGAGAGATTTTTTTTGGGAGGGGGGGGAGGTAATGTTGGACTTACCTCATCGAAGAAGACTTTACAGATTAGAGTAAATTTTAGGAACAATTGCTTGTCTTACCCCAAAAAACTTGCTGCAACACGTTTTGTGTGTCAGACGCCTGCTTCGCCAGGCAAATACAAAAGGAGCAACTAAAAACAAGGAGAAAGTATAACAAGCTAAAAATCATGCTAAAAAGGTAACTAAGCCTAAACATAACATATGTATTTGTAAAACAGTGCTGAGTATTATTCATAGAGGTATCCTATATAATGGCTAAAAGACGCCATATATTATAAAAAAAAATACAAGATCCCCGCGGCATTGTACAAGCAATACCTATATTCATAACTGTATTCTAGGTAAAGGTAATAAGAGTTCATCATGCATGAATAGAGGTATCATATATAGCAGCTGTGGGACACCATATATTATATTTTGGGCAGTTAGAAATAAACAATTGTTCCTAAAATGGACTCTAATCTGTCGAGTCTTCTGGGGGGAGGCAAGTCCACCACTACCCCCCCCCCCCCCCTTCCTTTTTTAAGCTGTTTTTAATATATTTTGTACTATAATGGCGCTTCTGTTTCTACAAATTACGGTTATCCACCCAGGTGGATGGGATTTTGCCAATATTTCTTATATCTACAGAGAGCAACCTCTAACCAGAGTGGGGACTGGATAAATTCCTCACTTGCCTATACAGCGGTTGCCTTGGCGGTAACCCATTCTTGTGAGTAGTTTCTCATATTTTTATGCAATTTATCTCATACCTAACATACTACACTATAGTAGGGTCTCAATTATTTCCAACAAAATGTTTGGACAGTCTAAACTCCATTTTTATAAAACTTTAAAACTTTTGCTGAAGGGCTTTCTTTTCTTTTAAACTCCTGTTGCAGGTAGTGATTTGACATTTAACCTGTTCAGGACCATAAGCTTACACCCCCCTAGTTACCAGGCTCTTTTTTACCAATTAGGGCTCTGCAGCTTTAAGTGCTCGCTGCAGAGCCATGCAAGTCAGCACACACGTGATTCTCCCCCTTTCTGCCTACTAACAGAGCATTCTGTTGGTGGGCTCTGATCCCTGCTGACATGTTTGTTTGTTTATATATTTATTTGTTGTTTTTTGTTTTTTTTTTTAATTAAATTTCACTTTTTTTCCCTCCCTCCCCTGCCAGTCAATTGCCACGATCGCTGTCATAGTCGTCGGCCTATGAGAGCCGATCGCTCCTGTGCCTCCCCAGGAGACAGCCGAGTGATGGCTGTCCCCAGTACAGCGCTGCTGTAGATTGCAGCGCTGTAGAATGTAAATAGATGGCTGTTTTAAAAACCTGCCGACGGTTAATAGCAAATCCACCTTAAATGCTAGAAACCCTAAATTTGCAGGATATGTTAAGGAGATCATTGGGAATAAGAGGAAAAAAACATTTTTCAAAAAGACCTTCTATTTTTTGAGAAAATCGATTTTAAAGTTTCAAAGGAAAAAGTATACTTTTTAAATGCGGTAAATGTCCCTTTTAGTAGCAAACCTAACGGTAGTGTAATGTTACATGTATCAAAAGAAAGAGCAATGAATTTCCTGACGGGGTTTCCAGGGGGTTCATACGCAGTACGTATGGACCTCCTGGAAACCCCTCCGCAGCCGCAGCGATTTGGCCAGGGATCGCTATGCAGCCTCAATATGGCTGTATGAAGATCCCTGGCATTTTTTCCTATTTTCCCAATTTTTTTATTTATATATATATATACATATATATATATATATATATATATATATATATATATATATATATATATATATATATATATATATATATATATATATATATATATATATATATATATATATATATATATATATATGTTTAGAGTGTGGGAATTTTTTTTTTTGTAATCTCACTGGTGCTGCATGGTGCTTTCTAGTAATCTCACTGGTGCTGCATGGTGCTTTCTAGTAATCTCACTGGTGCTGCATGGTGCTTTCTAGTAATCTCACTGGTGCTGCATGCAGGGCCGGTTTTAGCAACAATGGGGCCCCTGGGCAAAATAAACCTGGGGGGCCCCCAACAAATACCCCGGAACAAAAATCAGCATTAAGGGACCTTTTTCGCAGCTGGTATAGTCAGGGTGTGAAGCCCCAATCGGTCGGAGCTCCACATTCTGGCTATTCCAGCCTGCATGGGGACAAGGGGTTAAAAAGTTTCAGGAGGGGGGACCCCACATCGTTTAAAAAAAAAAAAAAAATTCCCACACTCTAAACATATATATATATATATATATATATATATATATATATATATATATATATATATGTGTGTTTAGAGTGTGGGAATTTTTTTTTTTTTTAAACGATGTGGGGTCCCCCCTCCTGAAACTTTTTAACCCCTTGTCCCCATGCAGGCTGGAACCAGTGAGATTACTAGAAAGCACCATGCAGCACCAGTGAGATTACTAGAAAGCACCATGCAGCACCAGTGAGATTACTAGAAAGCACCATGCAGCACCAGTGAGATTACTAGAAAGCACCATGCAGCACCAGTGAGATTACTAGAAAGCACCATGCAGTACCAGTGAGATTACTAGAAAGCACCAGACTTTGACAGAAAGATCACTAGCAAGTTCCAGTTAAATTAATAGTAAGTGCCAGTCAGGGCCAGTGAAATCACTAGCCCTAAACAGCATGATGATGCTGAACCAAACAGCAGCAGTTCTGTTAAGAGTCTTCCTTCAGCCAAACTCCTGCAGGTCACATGATTACATTTTAAAAACAGGATTCTTCGCTAAGGGGGCCTCTTTTTACGCAAAAGGGTAGTTTGTAGGTATACTGCTTTTCAAGGTGTCAGATTTATTTTTTTTATGTAGAACTATGCCTGGATATCAGCTTTAAAGAGACTCCGTAACAAAAATTGCATCCTGTTTTTTATCATCCTACAAGTTCAAAAAGCTATTCTAATGTGTCCTGGCTTACTGCAGCACTTTGTACTATCACAGTCTCTGTAATAAATCAATGTATCTTTCCCCTGTCAGACTTGTCGGCCTGTGTCTGGAAGGCTGCCAAGTTCTTCAGTGTTGTGGTTCTGCTATGAACTCCCCCTTCCAGGCCCCTCTATGCACACGGCCTGTGTTATTTAGGATTAGAGCAGCTTCTCTCTTATCTTTTACAAGCTGGATAAATCGTCCTCTGAGCTGGCTGGGCTTTCACATACTGAAGAATTACAGACAAGGGCAAAGCTGTTTGCAGGAAGAAACGAGCAGCCTGAAACTTCAGTGCGTGAGAACAGGGGGAATGAAACACACAAATGATCTCTTGAGATTCAAAAGGAAGGCTGTATACAGCCTGCTTGTGTATGGATGTATTTTCTATGTGTGGACATACTGTACGTCAACCTACTTCCTGTTTTGGTGGCCATTTTGTTTGTTTATAAGCAAACTTTTTAAAACTGTTTTTAACCACTTTTAATGCGGCGAGGAGCGGCGAAATTGTGTCAGAGGGTAATAGGAGATGTCCCCTAACGCACTGATATGTTTACTTTTGTGCGATTTTTAACAATACAGATTCTCTTTAAAGAAAAACTCCAAGGTGATAATCATTAGATTGCAGTAAGATGCAGTCATAATATATTTAACTGCATGTCTCTGATTCATAGAACTCTATGAACTACTATGAAGTTTGGGAGTTGGCACTCTTAGGGCTCGTTTCCACTATTGCGTTGCGAAATCGCTGCGGCAAAATTCGCATGCAGATGCGAATTTTGCATGCGTGTGCATGCGAATTTTCGTGCGAATTCGCATGCGAATTCGCACGGATGATGATGCATGCGAATTTAACCATGGCAATGCCGGTGTGCTTTTCCATTGATTTCATGCGAATTCGCATGAAAATTCGCATACCAAAACAGCATGCGAATTTCCTATTAAATACATTAGCGGCGATTCGCATGCGTTCCACTCTCAGGCGAATTCGTTGGCTCTTTTGTGCGTTTTTTCACCGCTGAAAAAAACGCACCTCAACAATGCTACAGTGGAAACAGGCCCATCCACTTGCATTACATGTGCGAATCTGCATGCGTTGGATGCATGCAGATTCGCGATAGTGGAAACGAGCCCTTACACTCACCGCTGGATGCTCCGCAGTTGGCAGATTGTCAGCAAGATCTGTGAAGTCTATAGAGCGGACAATTAATTCTGGTCAGCTACATACTGGCATGGAGACGGCTCCTGAACCTTACACCAGCAGATTGCTAAAACTGGAGGAAAAAGGCAAAGCTAATCAACATTATTACATTAACCTCTCACTGATCTAGAAATCGCTGAGCCCAGAAACACTTTACATATATTTGGAGGGATACCTGGCTGGCTGTTCTCTTGATAAGCATGAGGTGCTTCCTCCCACCTGGTGAGTGCGGCAAATACAGTAACAATGAGCTGGTGACTGTGCTGGCTCTTTAATGCTGCTGCAGTGCAGTGGTCTGGTCTTTCAATTTCCGGGGGGAAGGTTGTGTCCTGAATAGTGCCCAAAACTAACACCCAGGCCTGATGATCTAAAGTCCTCTTGGTGACGTAGAGCAGAGGGAGAGTCGTCACGCACCATACAAAGTCCTGAGGTACTGGCCCTGTGTCACAGCATACAAAGAAATTTGAAAGGTCCCCACACTCATTAAAGAATAAATGAGTGTTTTATTCACACAGTATGCCAAATGTCCATTCACAGATCAACATTCACAGGTCTGTGAATGGACATCGGGCATAATGTGTGAATAAACACCAATTTATTCTTTGAATGTGCGGACCTTCTGGATTTCTCTTGGTGACTTAGACCCCATTGTAAAAGACAAGACACAGAACATTTATATTGCGCTTTTCTCCTGGCAGACTCCAAGAGCCAGAGTTGCAACCACTAGAGAGTGCTCAGTAAGCATTAGTGGTAGGGAATCTTGCCCAAGGTCTTCTTACTGAATAGTAGGAACAAAAGAGAAAGGAGACCAAGAGCCCTGTTTAGTGTAGAATTTTCCGGCAAAAGGAGGTCTTTAGAAAAATGCATGAATTTATACTCACAAGTATGGGTCATCAAGTAGGCAACCACTTTTTCAGGCAGCAGGGTTACTTAACCACCCTGGCGGTAAGCCCGAGCTACGCTTGGGCTAGCCGCCGGAGAGGATCACATGATCCCCGGAGGATTTTTTAAATAAAATTTGATGTAAATGCTTAAGCTAGCACTTCGCTAGCTAACCATGCCTCCCAGGTCCCTCCGCTCTCCCCCGATCACCGCCGTTATACGTACCCCCAGGGATCCCGCGATGGCGCAGCCTCCCAATCAGCTACAGGCTTTGCTATGGGGAGGATCGGGACTGCACATGTCGATGATGTCATGTCCGATCGTCGCCATAGCGACGAGTGTAGCTAAATAGTGAAGCTGCGGCTCTCGCGGGATTGTGGACGGGTAAATATTGCCGGCAGCGATCGGGGGGGATCAGAGCGGTGCCGGGGGACTTGGGGGACATAATTAGCTAGGCAAGTACTAGCTTAATCATTTAGATCAAATTTTATTTGAAAAAATCCTCCCGCGGATGCAGCCTCTGAAACTGCGTACCTCCAGGGAGGTTAAACCCTTTCCCTCAGGGGTATAAGATCTCGCTCTCTGTAGACAGGAAAGGAGAAAGGGGTTAGACCCCTCCACCAGTGGTGGACTTAGTATGTTGTAAAAGGTCCTCAAAGGTTTTAACGGGTTTTCAACAGGTTTCAAAGGTCACAACCTACTTCATCAGGCAATAAAAAAACAGGAGTTGCTTTTGCAAACCCGTAAAAGCAGAAAGGTGCCACCCCTGTTAAGAGTTGCCAAAAGCTGCTCCTGTTTTTTATGATGAATCGAGCTGTAACCTGCAAAATGCATTGCAAACTTTAGGTGTACATAATAAACGTTTTAATTACATTATCGTGCTGACTCTTCAATGGGTGGGTGGGGGCAGGGGAAAGTGTTTTTATAATCTTACTATACACACACACACACACACACACACACACACACACACACACACACACACACACACACACACACACACACACACACACACACACACACACACAAACACAAACACACACACACACACACACAAACACACACACAAACACACACAAACACACACACAAACACACACACAAACACACACACACACACACACACACACTATATAGAGAGCTCTCTATCTATCACATTTTTTTCCCTCTGTTTCTCTTATTTACAACCTTACTGAATAGGTGCTGGTATACTTATTGCAACCCAGGTCACCTGTGTCAGAGGCAGAGCCCTTCATCATTACACTATCCAGCCACTACTATACAAGGAGAGCTTATGAAAGCTGCTTTTACTGACCGCATTGTAAAGACTGCCAGTTGTCAGGCTGTCAAGGTGATCTACTCTCTGCTTTCTTTCATAGTCAGTGATCCAGAATGACTCTGGAGGCAGACTGGAACCCAAAACAGCAATTAACAGCAACCTGACCTTTTTGTTTCCCTCAAGCACAGTTCACGGGTTTTAATGCTTTTAATTCTAGTCAAATGACTATGAATTATTATTATTTATTGATTAAAATATGTAAAAAATTAGGCCAAAAGTAAACTTCACTGCACACATCAGCACCCATTGGCAACTCATGAATGCCTGATAGATGGAGTACTGTTCCCTAGTGATTTCACATCTTGTGCCTGTAATATATGGGTCTGTTGTGATGTCACATGTCCCTGTGTGATATGGGTCTATGGTGATGCTGCATCATGTGCCCTGTGACATATGAGCATGTGTGGTGATGCTGCATCCTGTGCCTGTGACATATTGGCATGTGTGGTGATGGTGCATCCTGTGCCTGTGACATATAGGCATGTGTGGTGATGCTACATCATGTTCCTGTGACATATGGGCATGCGTGGAGATGCTACATCATGTGCCCTGTGACATATGGGCATGTGTGGTGATGCTGTATCGTGTGCCTGTGACATATGGGCATGTGTGGTGATGCTACATCATGTGCCTGTGACATATGGGCATGCGTGGTGATGCTACATCATGTGCCTGTGAGATATTGGCATGTGTGGTGATGCTACATCCTGTGCCTGTGACATATTGGCATGTGTGGTGATGCTGCATCCTGTGACATATTGGCATGCGTGGTGATGCTGCTTCCTGTGCCTGTGACATATGGGCATGCGTGGTGATGCTACATCCTGTGCCTGTGACATATGGGCATGTGTGGTGATGCTGCATCCTGTGCCTGTGACATATGGGCATGTGTGGTGATGCTACATCCTGTGCCTGTGACATATTGGCATGCATGGTGATGCTGCTTCCTGTGCCTGTGACATATGGGCATGCGTGGTGATTCTACATCATGTGCCTGTGACATATGGGCGTGTGTGGTGATGCTACATCCTGTGCCTGTGACATATGGGCATGTGTGGTGATGCTACATCATGTGCCTGTGACATATGGGTGTGTGGTGATTCTACATCCTGTGCCTGTGACATATGGGCGTGTGTGGTGATGCTACATCCTGTGCCTGTGACATATTGGCATGTGTGGTGATGCTACATCCTTTGCCTTTGACATATTGGCATGTGTGGTGATGCTACATCATGTGCCTGTGACATATTGGCATGTGTGGTGATGTTACATCATGTGCCTGTGGCATATTGGCATGTGTGGTGATGCTGCATCCTGTGCCTGTGACATATTGGCATGTGTGGTGATGCTACATCCTGTGCCTGTGACATATTGGCATGTGTGGTGATGCTACATCATGTGCCTGTGACATATTGGCATGTGTGGTGATGTTACATCATGTGCCTGTAACATATTGGCATGTGTGGTGATGCTGCATCATGTGCCTGTGACATATGGGCATGTGTGGTGATGCTACATCATGTGCCTGTGACATATTGGCATGTGTGGTGATGTTACATCATGTGCCTGTGACATATTGGCATGTGTGGTGATGTTACATCATGTGCCTGTGACATATTGGCATGTGTGGTGATGCTGCATCATGTGCCTGTGACATATGGGCATGTGTGGTGATGCTGCATCATGTGCCTGTGACATATGGGCATGTGTGGTGATGCTACATCCTGTGCCTGTGACATATTGGCATGTGTGGTGATGTTACATCATGTGCCTGTGACATAGTGGCATGTGTGGTGATGCTACATCCTGTGCCTGTGACATATGGGCATGTGTGGTGATGCTGCATCCTGTGCCTGTGACATATGGGCATGTGTGGTGATGCTGCATCCTGTGCCTGTGACATATGGGCATGTGTGGTGATGCTACATCATGTGCCTGTGACATATGGGCATGCGTGGTGATGCTGCATCCTGTGCCTGTGACATATGGGTGTGTGGTGATTCTACATCCTGTGCCTGTGACATATGGGCGTGTGTGGTGATGCTACATCCTGTGACATATTGGCATGTGTGGTGATGCTACATCCTTTGCCTGTGACATATTGGCATGTGTGGTGATGCTACATCATGTGCCTGTGACATATTGGCATGTGTGGTGATGTTACATCATGTGCCTGTGGCATATTGGCATGTGTGGTGATGCTGCATCCTGTGCCTGTGACATATTGGCATGTGTGGTGATGCTACATCCTGTGCCTGTGACATATTGGCATGTGTGGTGATGCTACATCATGTGCCTGTGACATATTGGCATGTGTGGTGATGTTACATCATGTGCCTGTGGCATATTGGCATGTGTGGTGATGCTGCATCCTGTGCCTGTGACATATTGGCATGTGTGGTGATGCTACATCCTGTGCCTGTGACATATTGGCATGTGTGGTGATGCTACATCATGTGCCTGTGACATATTGGCATGTGTGGTGATGTTACATCATGTGCCTGTGACATATTGGCATGTGTGGTGATGCTGCATCATGTGCCTGTGACATATGGGCATGTGTGGTGATGCTACATCATGTGCCTGTGACATATTGGCATGTGTGGTGATGTTACATCATGTGCCTGTGACATATTGGCATTTGTGGTGATGCTGCATCATGTGCCTGTGACATATGGGCATGTGTGGTGATGCTACATCCTGTGCCTGTGACATATTGGCATGTGTGGTGATGTTACATCATGTGCCTGTGACATATTGGCATGTGTGGTGATGCTACATCCTGTGCCTGTGACATATGGGCATGTGTGGTGATGCTGCATCCTGTGCCTGTGACATATGGACATGTGTGGTGATGCTGCATCCTGTGCCTGTGACATATGGGCATGTGTGGTGATGCTGCATCCTGTGCCTGTGACATATGGCTCTTATTGCTTATGTATAACAGCAAGGGTGTAACTAGGTGGGAGCAGCCCCTGCAATTGCAGGGATCCCCAACTTCTAACCTTCCCTTCCTCCGATAAAGGGGACTGTACTTCAGATCAGGGGTTTTGTGGCTACAGTTGTTATCGGTTTGAAGATCATGATGGTCCCACTTGTTTTCTGACCCTTGTAAGATGGACCCAAGGGCTGTGAAGTGCACCAAGGGGAGGCAAGGGAAGGGGTTTTGACATTGAGGGGGGGGGGGGGGGGGGTACTGTCTGCCGGTACTGTACTGGTCCATTTCTAGCACTGGAGCACAAGACAGTGACAAAGAAAACGAGAAGTGTATCTCAGACAAACCAGGCAGGATTTAGCGCAAAAATAAAACAAGGGGTTTAAAGGGACACTTAAGTCAAACAAAAAAAAATGAGTTTTACTCACCTAGGGCTTCCAATAGCCCCCTGCAGCTGTCCGGTGCCCTCGCCTTCTCCCTCCGATCCTCCTGGCCCCACCGGCAGCCACTTCCTGTTTCGGTGACAGGAGCTGACAGGCTGGGGACGCGAGTGATTCTTCGCGTTTCCAGACACATTAGCACCCTCTATGCTGCTATATGGTATATGATGTATGCTATAGTAGCATAGATGGCGCTATTGTGGCCAGGAACGCGAAGAATCACTTGCGTCCCCAGCCTGTCAGCTCCTGTCACCGAAACAGAAAGTGGCTGCTAGCGGGGCCAGGAGGATCGGAGGGAGACGGCGAGGGCACCGGACAGCTGCAGGGGGCTATTGGAAGCCCCAGGTGAGTAAAACTCATTTTTTTTGTTTGACTTACCGTATTTTTCGGACTATAAGACGCACTTTTTCTCCCCCAAAAATGGGGAGAAAAAGGGGCTGCGTCTTATAGTCCGAATGTAACAAAATACCTGTCCGGGCACTTGTGCAGCGTGATCCAGCGGTGTTTCTGTGAGGTGTAGCTGGAGCCGCTGCAACGTTCTATAATGACTGTGTCAGTGTGTCCCCCGAGCGGCAGCAGCAGCACAATCAGTGTTAACTCCCCGGGCGCATAGCAGCAGCCGCTACAACGATCAGTAATGCCCATCTTACAGCTTGTCCCCCGAGCCGTTGCAGCGCGATCACTGACCCGGGGAGGGCGGCATACGATCGCTAACATCCATCTTCCAGCTTGTTGTCCCCCTCGAGCGGCTGCAGCATGATCACTGTTAACTCCCCGGGGAGGGCGGCATACGATCGGTAACTCCAGCTTGTTGTCCCCCTGGAGCGGCTGCAGCACGATCACTATTAACTCCCCGGGGAGGGCGGCATATGATCGGTAACTTCCAGCTTGTTGTCCCCCTGGAGCGGCTGCAGCACGATCACTTCACTCCCCGGGGAGGGCGGCATAGCAGCAGCTGCTGTAATATCAGTAATGCGGGTCCGCTCTTCTCACTGGCTTTTCGTCCCTACATTAGCCCCGTGTCAGCTAATCCGGGCAGAGCGGGACATCTCCAGCCACGATGCTTGCAAAGTCCATCAGAGGCCACCATACTGCCTTGAATATTTGCGCCCTCTCATGACCTGCGGCGCACGTGCGCCGGGGTCATAGGGTTAACCAATAACCAAGGCAGTATGGTGGCCTCTGATGGACTTTGCAAGCATCGTGGCTGGAGATGTCCCGCTCTGCCCGGATTAGCTGACACGGGGCTAATGTAGGGACGAAAAGCCAGTGAGAAGAGCGGACCCGCATTACTGATATTACAGCAGCTGCTGCTATGCCGCCCTCCCCGGGGAGTGAAGTGATCGTGCTGCAGCCGCTCCAGGGGGACAACAAGCTGGAAGTTACCGATCATATGCCGCCCTCCCCGGGGAGTTAACAGTGATCGCGCTACAACGGCTCGGGGGACAAGCTGTAAGATAGACATTACTGATTTTTGTAGCGGCTGCTGCTATGCGCCCGGGGAGGTAACACTGATCGTGCTGCTGCTGCTCTGGGCACAAGCTGGAAGATGGTCTCACCAGGATCCTCGTCATGATGGGTGAGACCTTAATTTAATTGCACTGGTTAGCTAATGTAGGTAGGTTGGGGGGAGGGAAGCAGGGGTTTGTGTAGTGTAATGAAGCTGGGGGAGGGGGCATCAGGTGTTAGTGAAGTGTAGTGTAGTGTAGTGTAGCTGGGGGCATTAGGGGTTAGTGTAATTGGTGGGGGCAGCAGAGGTAAGCGTAGTTGGGTAGTGTAACTTAGAGACATCTTGGGGGGAATTTAAAGGTCTATTGGACACTCCTGGACCATGGATGCACCTAGATTTAGTTTTTTGTTTTTTTTTCAGTTTTTTGCCCTCTAAAACTAGGTGCGTCTTATAGTCCGGAGCGTCTTATAGTCCGAAAAATACGGTAAGTGTCCCTTTAAGGGTTTAACTGGACAGCAGAGCTATGGATGGTCCAGTTTCCAGTCAAGTGTCATTCTGCTATTATTTGGTAGCAATAAGCGTGCTTCAGTTTCTGTGTGTAATGTATAAGGCCTGGCATTAGAGAAATCCCGATAAATCCTGCCTGTACTACCACTGTAATCCTCTTGCATTCATTAGACTTCTTTGAAGCCTATTTGCAGTGCCTGATTATTTTAATACAATTATTAAAGAAAAAGAGAAAAATTATTAAAACCTATTCACTGGCAGAGATGTCAGTTATTTTAGGAGGCGTTTTCAAATATACATGGAATTGTTTATGGTTCTCGATAGCGCAAACTGTTTGGCCAACTCTAGAGACCGTTCTGGATATTGGAGAGCAAGCTGCAGTTTTGCCTTGCACAAATAATTAATAATTTTCTCCAATCAAGCTTGTAGAGAGATGAAAATCTGCTATTTAAATCCCTGATGTTGCACAGTTATTTTAGACTGCCACTAAATATAGTGGTTTGTTGTGGCTTCCAGCTGCGGGATAAATGCAAGGCCTTCTCATCGGAGATTGGAGTCAAGGTTAACACTTGAAGACTGTTTTCAAAGCAGGTGGAAGCATTATGCCTACTTATCTCTGACTGCGACATTTGCCCCATAAAGTCAGGAGGTATAGAGGCTGAAGGACTTTGCACAGAAATAAAAAACACGTCTGAACGCTGGAAATCTGAACAGGGTTAAATAGTGTACTGGCCTCAAACACAATGAAAGCAAAGACCCATCACTCAAATAAAGAACGCAAAAGCAGATTCTTTAAAGAGACTGTAACAAAATTTTCAGCCTTATTTATTCTATCCTATAAGTTCCTATACCTGTTCTAATGTGGTCTGTCTTACTGCAGCCTTTCCTAGTTGCACAGTGGCTGTATTATCTCTGTTATATAATCTAATCTTCTTTCCTCTGACGGCTTTGTCGAGCTCAGGCAATCAGGCTGGAATGTGCTGCACTGCTTGTGATAGGATAGAAGCTATACACACCCTCTCCATGCCCCCTTCAGGCTCTGTGTGAGTCACAGACTGAGCTCCTCTCAGCCTATTACATGCTGTTAGCAGCCATGTCTTTTGTTTGTAAACACTGCCTAATTACCTGCAATTACAAGCCAGGATCACAGCAGGGAGTGGCAGAAACAGCACAGAGGGGCCCGAGAGAACATAATGAATAGAATGGTGTGCTTTTTATTGTAAGAATTTTAGAGTACAGATTCTCTTTAAGTGGGCTATAGGCTTGCAAACTAAAAATGTTTTACATCAACCCGCTGTTCAAACACACTATACAATATATTACAAAGCAAACCTGAACTGAAAATACATTTATGAGATAATTGTATGCGTAGTACTAATGGTGAACAGAACAATAGTAACATAGAACTGAGTCTCATATTTTTATTTTCAGTTTAAGGGCTTCATTTTTTAAAGGACAACTGGAACTTTTATTTTTGAAGTTAGATACCCAGTAAACGCCACATTGAGACATGCTAGGATCTGAGGCATTGATAGGATCTGGCAGCCTTGGGTAGAGTGGAGGAACCAGAATAAAAATGGACCCAAAGGGGAATGCGTAGTACCTAGTAGCGTGCCTTGAGTGTATAAACTCCTAATTAAATAACTGTGGGAAAATCCAATCTTGTTTTCTTATGAACATTATAATTGACCACTGTAAGTGTTGTATTATCATGTCCTGGCCAGATGTTTGGTTATCCCAGTCAGGACAATGTTTTCATTACTCTCTATCATAATCAGGCCCTTGGCCTTGCAGTATGTAAAAAACACTTGATGTTTCACAGTCGATCATTTGTATGTTATCTTTTGCAAACTTCAATAAAAGCAAGAACTGATGGCTAACACGGTACAATACCCTACTGCTACTACTAAACTTCAATAAAAGATTTTGAAACTAAACAGTTAGATACTCTGGAGCCTTCCCGGTACTCTGGATCCCCTTGTTCCACCGCAGGGACCCCCATTCCAGCGTTTAACTTTAATGTTTGGGTCTCCTCCGAAGTACTCGGGTCTCCTTCAAGTACTTGAGGGGAGATTGTAGCAGCTGGCAGGGGATTTGAACAGAAGCGTGTTGGTGGAACAATAGATTTTAAACATTACAGTTGTCTTTAACCTCCCTGGCAGTATGATTATTTCCAGATTTTTTTATTTTTTTTTACAAAAGCGGTGCAATTTTTCCACAAGTTTTCAAACCCTAAAATTATAGCACTTGATAGATCTGCGACAGCCCTGCACATTCCACACACCCGATGGATCCAACTCAGGATTTCTGCCCTGAGCTATGCATTTCCATCCCGTGCCTGACATGGGGTTACCGCTAAAGAGGTTACGACTGAATTCTAAACAGCAGCCATGACAGTCTAATGTAAAATCTGCTGCATTCAGTTGCAAAATAAACAGAAGTGTAATGATCCTTTGAACTTTTCAGCACTAAAATGCTTTAAGAAAAGAGGGACATCAGCCAAGTTCACTGGCGTAACTACCGGGGATGCAACCCCATCAGCCGCAGAGGGGCCCGGGGCCCCTCTTGGGCCCGCCAGCCATGTGCGGGGGAAGCGCTGCCGCCCCCCACCAGATTGTGGGACCCCCCAGCCAGGTGTGGAACTGGCCGCGGCGTCTAATAGACGCCGAGCCAGTTCATTCCCCGCAGCCTGCAGTCTCCCAGGAGGCAGAGCAGGGCTACCGCAAGATGGCTGCCAAAGCCCTGCACTGAAGACTATTTGTGTCTCCAGTGCAGGGCTTCAGGTGCCATCTTGCCGTAGCCCTGCAAGGTGCCTGTCAGCGTGGGAGATGAGCTGCAGGAGGATCGTCGGGGAATCTGCACGCCAGAGGCCAGCAGAGGAGACTTCTGCCAGGTAAGTGAATCGTTTTTTTTTTTTGTTTTTTTTTACAGGTTTCATTCTAGCGCTGCCCACTGTATGATTTTCTGGTCACTGCTGCCCACTGTATGATTTTCTGGTCACTGCTGCCCACATTGCGATGTTTTTCTGGTCCCTGGTTCCCACATTGCGATTATTTTCTGGTCCCTGCTTCCCACATTGCGATTATTTTCTGGTCACTGCTGCCCACATTGCAATTATCTGGTCACTGCTGCCCACATTACGATTTTCTAGTGAATGCTGCCCACATTGCGATTTTCTGGTGACTGCTGCCCACATTGCGATTTTTCTGGTGAATGCTGCCCACATTGCGATTTTCTGGTGAATGCTGCCCACATTGCGATTTTCTGGTGAATGCTGCCCACATTGCGATTTTCTGGTGAATGCTGCCCACATTACGATTTTCTAGTGAATGCTGCCCACATTACGATTTTCTGGTGACTGCTGCCCATTTTACGATTATTTTATGGTGAAATGCTGCCCACGTTACGATTATTTTATGGTGAAATGCTGCCCACTTTACAATTTATGGTGAAACGCTGCCCACTTTACGATTAATTTATGGGTAAACGCTGCCCACTTTACGATTATTTTATGGGGAAATGCTGCCCACTTTACGATTATTTTATGGTGAAATGCTGCCCACTTCATGATTAATTTATGGTGAAATGCTGCCCACTTTACAATTATTTTTTGGTGAAATGCTGCCAACTTTAAGATTAATTTCTAAGATCTGTGCTGGGTGGGCTCTACAGCCCCCAGCACAGATCAAATAACAGGCAGAGCGACCAGATCGCCTCCATTTTCCCCACTAGGGGGATTATGTGCTGGGGGGGGGGTCTGATCGCTCCTGCATGCGTGTGGGTGGTGGGGGGCACCTCAAAGCCAACCCTCTACTGCAGGATTTCCCCTCTCCCTCTTCCCCCTCACTGCCCCGGAGATCGGAGGCTGCACAGGAACAGATCTGTCCTGTGCAGCCTCTAACAGGCTCCTGCCTGTCATGTGACAGCGATCCCCGGCCGCTGATTGGCCGGGGATCGCTGATCTAGTACAACGCTGCTACTGTTAGCAGCGTTGTAAAAATGTAAACAAAGCGGATTATTTCCGCTTGTGTTTACATTTAGCCTGCGAGCTGTGATCGGCAGCCTGCAGGCTATTCACAGAGCCCCCCGCCGTGAATTGACAGGAAGCAGCCACTCGCGCGAGCGGCTGTTTCCTGATTAATTAGCCTGCAGCCAGCGACGCAGATGTGCGTCGCTGGTCCTGCAGCTACCACTTTGCCGACACGCGTTATGAGTGGGCAGTCGGCGAGTGGTTAAACCACAAGCAAAAAACGTGAGTACACCCCTTAGTGAAGAATGTCAACATTCTGCCCAGTTAGGCACTTTCCCTCACTAGAGTCATGTTGTGCGTTCGTGTAAAATTTCAGGATTGAATTGGGAGCAGGTGTGTTAAATTTGGTGTTATCACTCTCTGAGGATCTTAAAATTAGAAATGTTGCTCTACATAGATATGGCCTTGGCTATATGAATATTGCCAAAAACCTGACACTGAGCTGCAGCACAGTAGCCAAGACCGTACAGCAGTTTAACAGGGCCGGTTCCACTCAGAAAATGCTTTGCCATGGTCAACCAAAGAAGTTGAGTGCAGTTAGTGGTTTCATAAACTGAGGAGTCGGAGTTGGATGATGTTTGTACCGACTTCACAGCGCTGGTGCTCAGTGTTGTAACCAGAGACTGAAATAGATGTATGCAGGCAACATTGCTGCAAAAGTTTAAGGGGTGGTGGGTTAGCCTGTCAGTGCTCAGACAATATGCCACACACTGCATCAACTTGGTCTGCATGGCTGTCATCCAAGAAAGAACCCTTTTCTAATGATTATGTACAAGAAACCTAATGCCGGTTTTGCTTATAGTTTACATTTCATTTGCATTGAAGTTGGGATTATTAGTATATTGTAAATCATTTGTATTTGGGGGGTAATATGGCCCAACAAAAATAAACTTCTTCATCCTGTTTCAACTGTGTCAACATCTACAGTATCTTGAAGGTCAAGCCATGTTTGTTTCTGGAAAGGAGTTAGTAAACGGTGCACCCAGCGATGTGCAGACACCTTAGACATGTGCACTTCGTCATGAATAATTTTCCACACACTACCATAACTGAGGCCAGTTTTATTCATGATCGTTTAGATGGTTGTTTGTCTGTCTTCCAGGATTAATTACTCCACTTTCTTCGCTGTGGCCACATTATACATCAGTAATGTTCTTCCAGTTCTTGGCTCATCTACGACGGACGTGTGACCACGTTGGAAATTCCTTTTTCACCTCAGAATAGTCTCATAACATGGGCAGTTGTATCCATAAACTGCCATCACCTAATTGTGACTTTGCTTGGAACGATTACCCTTCAAATGCAGGAACTTTATCACACTTGGAGCCTGTCTTTTCCCTCTCACACAAATAAAGGATAACATAAGTTGATTATCTTAACATCCATGCACTTAGGGACCAATGATAACACTGACAAAATGTTATCAACATACCATAATGACTTCTGGATGATAATTAAAACTTTACGATACCCCCTCGTACATCTGCAAAAACACAAACTCTAATTCACTAACCTTTCAATAACCATTCCTATGAGAAGTTGCCCACATATCAATACCATCTGTTTTAAGATGACTCTGGCATGCTAGGGAAATGTCCTTTATGCCGCTGTGCAATCTGATGCTTTTGCCTGCTGTGTTTTCCACTTCGCTCAGGAAAAACAGTCAGGCCTCTGTGTTTGTTAAGAAATGTTTTGCAGGTGGAGGCTTGATTCTCTTCGGTATGAAATTGTCATTTAAGTCAGAGTAATTAAGTCTATTATGAACAATACACTTAAGCTGACGGCAGGCACATTGAGCGTGTGCGTTCCCCAGGCTTGATTGTGTACAATGATGCATTGCTTTCCTGCTTTGATGAAAGATGGCATTATGTTACACCTGCCTTTGTAACACACACTTTACATTATGTAAATGCACTTGTTCAGTCCTCATTATTTCCCGCTCCCCTCCGCTGTCTCTGAGTTGTCTTCAGCGGGGCCTTCACTCCGGCGTAGCTAGAATGGGATTCTGACATTTAGAAAATCTCGGGCAAAGAAAAATGAAAGGCAGAAGGCAGAAATAACAGATACGACTAGTTAAAAGGTCATGTATTTTTTCAGATCTATTTATATTTGGACTGTTCTGAAGAAATTTGTTTGTTTTAAAGTTCACTTGTCGCCTGCTGGTGGCAGCCACCATTTTGTTGGTTGAACCAATGCTTCAGTATATGACACTGTCTGTGATATTAATTATGTGTGTAAGGATGGTCAATGAAATGCAAAAAACTCAGTTGATGCAGAATTATGTAATTTGTTGTGTGAATTTATGCAGATTGAAAATGGGCCACTCAGATGAAGCAAAGTGGCGGTTGATTGGTCCATTTTGAAACTACATACATTTACATTATAAGCTGCATGATTCTGTATCAACAGGAAATTATTTGCATCTCATTGACCATTCCTATGGATAACTTCTTATTATACATAGGAAAGTTGTCTTGGTTTTGTGTATGAAATGGCCATGTTGGTCACACAGCCTATGTAGGCCCATTTCTTCAGCCAAACTAGAAAATAAAGTTTATTCAAAAGCTCTGTTGTAATGTATAATTGTGGATGCTTTCTCATCACCCTGAGTCACTACAGGCAGGGACAGAACTAGAGTGAAGCAGCACCTGCGATCGTAGGGGTGCCAGAGCTGTGGGGGTACTTTAAATTTCTTACTACTTTTGGAGACATGCAAGGTGAATTGTTGTGAAAAAGAAACTTGGATTGTGTTACAGATCAGAGTTCTCATGCTGTTTGAGCTGCAGTACGTTAGATGTAGGGATCTGGTGATATAAGAAGGAAGGAAACCGAGAGCTTGATATAGTATAGTATGTATAGGAATAAAGTGAAGATTAAATTGTAAGCAAATATACTTACAAACCAGGGTTACCGCACAGGCAACCACTGTAAAGGCAGGTGGGGAGATTAGGCCGTCTCCACTCAGGACTAAGATGTCGCTCTCTGTAGATCAGGAAATAAGGGTATAAACACCCCTCCACCCCGGGGTGGACACTGGTATAGTAGGAGAACAGAGGTGCCAAAAGGATAAAATATGCTAAAATTGTTAAAATGTTAAGCAGGTAGTGGTGGATCCACCATCCCCAAACAGACACCAGCCTTAACAATTTTAGCATATTTTATCCTTTTGGCGCCTCTGTTCTCCTTCTACTATAGAGATCTGGTGAGTTTCTTCTGAGAACAGTGTGGTAATAGTGAATACAGGTAGTCCCCGATTTACGAACGACCTGCTGATACGAACGGCATGGATTCAGTGTTTCCATGGCAACAAGCCAAAAAAACATTTTTCAATTGGAGTTTTTGAGAAAATCGAATATAAAAAGTTAAAAAAATGGCTTTTAAACTTGTATAAGCAGGTACAGAGGGCAGAAGGGGACACTGGAGGCACTGGGGGGCACAGAGTGGGTACAGGGGACAGAGATGGCACAATGTTCCGACTTAAGAACAGATTCAGGTTAAGAATGAACCTACAGTCCCTATCTCGTTCGTTAAGCGGGGACTACCTGTACTTTTATTGCACGTGGAGCCGTGAAGATCTATTAATTTGTAAGCTTCCTAAGTGCGTGATTAATTGATAGACTAAAAACAAAGTACAGTCTTTTACAGTCAATGTAAAGCAACAAGTAGAGCATGTGGCTGTTTGGTGTGTTTTCTAAGCTCAATGCAATAATTAGGATACAAGGAAAAGGACAAAAATAGGCGTGTACATCCAAAAAGCACTGTGTAGTCACTTTATTTGTGCAGCAGAAAAAGGTAAAGTGCATACTCAGACAGACATCCAATAAAATAGTTGACAGATCTGTCAATACCTTAAAAACATCAAAGCCAGCCCGCACTGCATGCCATTCACACACCAACCTACAGCTATCTGCCTAATGGAGGTATACGCTGTTTTCTAAGCTCTTCTGATTGAAGGAAGTGGCTAGATACACACACAGCAAGCAGACCTCTCACCCTTCCGCAGTGCATCACAACACACTGGTATGAATGAGCAGCAGTGTGATGAATGGGATTTCCAGTGTCCATGTGTTGGGTGCATTGCAGAGCAGTAGAGCAGTTAGTGGGAACCATCCTTCACTGGCTCTGCAACAAAATCAATAAGGATAACATTAAAGCTATCTCAAGTATGACTTATTGTAGCTGTATTGCCAGACTAGGCAAAGATGAGACTCCAACGAACAACTCCTGGCAAAAACAGTATCTTACCTTTTGTAATGTGGGTATTTCATTGTCTCTTTTTATAATCCCTGTGCACCCAATTGGCAGTTTGAAGAGGACACAAAGAAATGCCATTCAGTAATCATCTCCTTTACTGAATGACTCCTAATGTATGCTTATAACCAATGTGTGCACTGTCATTTGCTGTAAGTGTAAGCCTGGCTTTTCAGCTACGTTGCCTTTATGTAAAAATCTATGCCAGTTCCTTTCCGTTGATTAAACACTTAAATTTTTAGGTTCGGTAATGATTAAAAATGTTAAAGCTTTGAGTAGCAAGAGGAGTAATAACCAGCCATAAATAATTCATTAATTGTTCCTATTTTTCGGCTTGCATAGTCCTGCGCAGCTGCTCCCGTGTGCAGATCATTCTACAGCATGTTCACAGCTCAAGGCAAAGTGGGCCATGTCGATCGACGTGGAAATAAAATGTCTACAGTTTTGTGTTTCCCCCAGCAGTGATGTACAGGAAACTCACAAATAATCGTTTTCAGGATTCCCCCAGGCTCTGAGAACAGATTAATACCAGGACCTGCCTATTTCAGGCAGCCGTTTATAAGATAATTAAGGTATACCTTAAAGTTATACGTTCTGATTAGCATCCAGAACTGCAATCTTATTACTAAGCACAAATCTCTATGGTTCTCATTCACTAAGATTCTCCCCGAATGCGGATCATATTATGCGGGTGGATAGAGTGTTTTATTTAAGTAATGAAAACCTAGACTGGCATAATGCTATTTGGGAAAAGTGGCACTATCTGCAAATAATTTGTATGTTCTTCCCACATGTCTGTATGGCTTTCCTCTGTGCACTCCAGTTTCCTCCCACATCCCAAAAACACAGATAAGTTAAGTGGCTTTCCCCTAAATTGGCCCTAGACTATGATACATACATGGACATATGACTATGGTAGGGAGTGTGAACTCATCTTAGGGGCAAAGTTAGTGACAAGACCATATACTCTTTAAAGCGGTTTAGAATATGTCGGCTCTATCTATCTATCTATCTATCTATCTATCTACACACGAAATAACGGTTTGCTGGTTAAAATTGACATTGGTGTTACGACGTTCCTCATCACATAAACTTTTTTAACGTATGTATGCAGTAATTTCCATAGAGCCAGACTTAACAAATGCCACATCTTGATTGGATACAAGAAACACGTAAGCCAGCCCCACTTTACATAGATCCCAGACACATTGCTTGCGTATGTTTGGTCCATGACAAGAGATGCTTAGTGGCATTTGGTTGTTAAAGTGACGTAGGTTATGTGCATTTTTTTTCTTCACTGAATGATTTCTATTCTTTACATGTGTTTTTATTTTAACAAAGGTTTCAATGGCTTTTTCGGTGAGAGTGACCTCACTCTGATGTCATTTACTGTAGTGATTGTCATGTTAAGTATATTAATGGTCACAGCTTGTGTATGTGCTGTAGCTGGGATGTATTTGAAAATTGCTGTTGCCTTTATTTTCTGCATATTCGTAATTTTGGAAGTGCATCTCCTTCACATGATTTTACAGGATGTTGTTTTCTTTACACAAAGAGTTTGTTGCATACTTGCAGTTCTTTTGTGAGCAGTGTGAGACCTTTACTGCATTGTCTGGTCAGACTCCTCTGTGACCTTGCAAGAGAGACTATAACAAAAAAAAGGGTCTTCTGGAGGACTTGAATTCAGTAAAAGTGACTCTGTGGTAGATTGCTTCAATTTAAAGTAGCAGTAGAGATGCTGTGATTTAAGAAGACTGAAGACATCTCTGGCCAACAATGAGGCAGCAAATGTGGGACATTTACTAAGTCAGTGTTCCCCAACGCTGTCCTCAGGGCCCACCAACAGTGCATGTTTTGTGGAAATCCACAGAGGTGGTTAATCAGCTCTGCTGAGACACTTATTACCTCACCTGTGCATGTTTGTGGTTTCCTGCAAAACATGTTCTGTTGGTGGGCCTAGAGGACAGGGTTGGGGAACTCTGTACTAAGTTATAGGCTTAACATAAGCCTGTAAATGTAGCTTAGAATCTATACCATGAGTTGTTTTTTTTTATATTTTCATCTGGCTCTAGGAATCTGGTAGGCGTACATGGCATTCTGGGGCTCAGTTCGCTTTGGGGCAGGGTGAGGGGGTGTTAAATACTATTCCCCCTTCGAGTCCTCACAACTCGGATGGAGGAGTCATTTGGGGTCTGGCAATTGCTGAATGCCCGATTACCTGTGCTGGGGGCACAGACGATAGCATTACTGCTATAGCCTCGCCAAACTTCAGGGCTAAGCGGCTCAAGGTGGGTGCTAAAAGGCCCTGCTTCATCTAGCAGGACTCTTCTGATGACAATCCACTCGAGAGGACTTTATGCACCATACAAATTGATCTTAAAGAGAATCTGTATTGTTAAAATCGCACAAAAGTAAACATACCAGTGCGTTAGGGGACATCTCCTATTACCCTCTGTCACAATTTCGCTGCTCCCCGCCGCATTAAAAGTGGTTAAAAACAGTTTTAAAAAGTTTGTTTATAAACTAACAAAATGGCCACCAAAACAGGAAGTAGGTTGATGTACAGTATGTCCACACATAGAAAATACATCCATACACAAGCAGGCTGTATACACCCTTCCTTTTTAATCTCAAGAGATCATTTGTGTGTTTCTTTCCCCCCGCAGCTATCTTCCACTGAAGTGTCAGGCTGTTTCTTCCTGCAGAGTGAAGACAGCTCTGCCTGTATGTAATTCCTCAGTATGTGAAAGCCCAGCCAGCTCAGAGGAGGATTTATCCAGCTTGTAAAAGATAATAGAGCAGAGAGAACCTGCCATAATCTAAATAACACACAGACAGTGTGCAGAGAGGGGCCTGGAGGGGGGAGATGCATCACAGAACCACAACACTGAAGAACTTAGCAGCCTTCCAGACACAGGCCGACAAGTCTGACAGGAGAGAGATAAGTTGATTTATTACAGAGACTGTGATAGTAGAACGTGCTGCAGTAAGCCAAAACACATTAGAATAGATTTTGGAACTTGTAGGATGGAAGAAAACCAGATGACATGTTTGTTACGGAGTCTCTTTAATGAAAATTTGTAGGGCCTGATCCATTTTATTTTTTCTCCTAAGTTTTCTCCTAGGAAATAATTTTTCATCTTCTGTTTAAAGTAACTTTTCAACACTCAGCAATTATAGGAGTACCAAAACGTAAGAGAAAAGGTACTGTTGAAGTTATTCTGAGTATTTTCTTGCTTGCTGGTGGCTTAAAAGGCATGTTATTGATAAAACGTGAAAATATCACCTAAGAGAAAACGTGAATTGGATTGGGAAAGCCTGTTGTTATAGCGCTCAGCACCGAGCACCAAAACTAGGCACTGCTATCGCAGCACGAACCCTGAATTAAATCTCCCTCTGAGTTGCGAAGACTCGGAGGGGGAATAATATTTAAAGCTTCCGGGAATTTGAGCGGCAGCAGGGAGAGCCATCATTCGGCTCACCTTGTATTATTTTTGCAGTATGCTGTTTTTTCAGGTTCAAATGAGAACAAAAGGCAGCCTGGGGGCCGTAGGTAACCACTCTATTCGGGCTTGTTTTTCCTTTGCTTCATCCATGTTGTAGATCAAACCTTTGTAGCCGTTCCCCATGAAATCTCTCTAATGTTGTATATTTCTTGTTCTTTCAGTCGACCAGCCCGAGCGGAGGGAAGCTGCAGCTGCTGGAGACAAATTTCTCTCTGACTGTTCGCGACCTGATTGATCTTCACCTGCATCACCAGAACAGCATCCCAGCTTTCCTGAGCGCTGTCACACTTGACCTCTTCAGTCGCCAGACCTTCGCCTAATGCGTAACCAATCTGTGTGTCTCTACCTCCCTCCACTTCTCTACATCCTCAATAAACCTGTGTCTTCTATCAGCATGTATGGAATCTTGCTGCTCCCACCTGTGCCTGCTATTGTCCCGCTTTTACATTTTACATCTGAAACACTGATGAGATCACCGGACTGAATCTATAAAGCATAAACTGATACAGGGAACAGAGATTAGTCAGTGAGATGCTATTTCTTCTGGATTGTATGAAATCTGGAATTGGGCCAATCAAATGTAAATCCTGCTGGTTTGTATTTTCCAATTTCAAACCTGCATGCAGTTTGCATTGAGTTTGCATGCAAGCCAGAAAAAAAATTGGCATCTCATAGACCATCTCTAGCAAGGAGCTGTGCCATGAGTGGGTATTGTTTAATAACAGGTGTGTCCTGTATATACTGTAGGGATGGTCAGTGGAGTGCAAATAGTTCTGAGTTGATGTAAGATTATGCAAATATATGCAGCCTGAAAATGGCCCAATCAAATCCTGCCAAAGTGGAACTCGATTGGTCATTTTTCAAGCTGCATATATAATTTGCATAACTCTGCATCAACTCAGAATTATTTGCACTGCATTGGTTCTTCCTATTTACAGTACTTTTATATAAACAGAGCGCACGCCCCCCCCCCCCCCCCCCCCATATTTACCTTACTGAACAGGTAAAAAATAGTTGGCTCAAGTATGAACCAGGGGGCCTTTACTCTCCACTGACGCAGCAAGTCCCCAATCTGTCTTGTTACCCTTATGCTGCATACACACTTAAGATAAAAGTCTTTGGAAAAGGCAAGATCAGACCAATTATACCCCATTCCATGTAGTATGAGAGCCATACTCTACACAGTCTATTCTATGGAGCTGCACTCCCCATCAGATAAAATCTTTGCAAGATGCTGCACACAAAGATGCCCGTACACATTCAAAATATCATTATCTGCAAAAGATCTCTTCCTGCAATAGATCCATTCCTGCAAAATGCATTCATAGTCTATGAGATCTGCAGATCATCATACACACCTTGTTTAACAGGCAATCATCTGCAGATCAGATCCACCAGGATGGATTTTCAGATCTGCAGATGATTGCCAGATATGCAGATGAAGTCTGTTAAAGGTGTGTATGAGGATCTGCAGATCTCATAGACTATGAATGCATTTTGCAGGAATGGATCTATTGCAGGAAGAGATCTTTTGCAGATAATGATCTTTTGAATGTGTACGGGCATCTTTGTGTGCAGCATCTTGCAAAGATTTTATCTGATGGGGAGTGCAGCTCCATAGAATAGACTGTGTAGAGTATGGCTCTTATACTACATGGAATGGGGTATAATTGGTTTGTGATCTTGCCTTTTCCAAAGACTTGTATCTCAAGTGTGTATGCAGCATTATGGTCTCCATTGCCTGTATGGTGTTTCCTCTCATCAGCTTGTTGCCTCTAGTGTCCATTAATAACTGCAAAGAGTGGAGAATCTCCAACCACGGGCAATGCTTTAATGCAGTGGAGCAGTCTCACCCTGCCACATCATCCCTCTCCAGCCCTGCCACTAGTGGCTCCACAAGAGTGATCAGCAAGACATTTTCTGCCCCCTTGCTGGTTTTGACAGCAATTACCCTATGGTGTTTCTCCAATGCAGAGTACATGCAGCAGAGCATGCTGTAAAAGTAGTGAGGTAGTGTGAGGGTTCTTTTCCACTATGAATTGCAATCGCGTTTCAAACCAATTTCTACTAATGCGATTGAGCTGCTATACTCAGTATAGTAGAGCTAAATCGCATCCAAAATGCCGCTGGACGACAATTGCACTCAAGCCAACATCACAACACAATCTGATTGCACTACTGGAAATGGCCACTGCAATTTCCCTTCCTTTTCCTGTACCCTGCATTTTGCAATCCGTTAGCAATTGGAATCAGATCGTAAAACACAGGATAGTGGAAAAGGGCCCTCATAGCATATATATCCTATTCCTAGTCACCGGTTGTCCTATTTTTAGCCACTTACCTTCTGCGGGTTCTCTGTCTACCACTGTGTCTTTACAAGGGATGGTCAATGAGATGCAAATAATTCTGAGTTGGTGTAGGATTATGCAAATTCAGTATGCAAATATATGCAGCTTGAACATGGACCAAACTTCACCTTGGCATGATTCGATCGGGCCATTTTCAAGCTGCATAAATGTTCATACTTTACATAAACCTGCATCCACTGAATTATTTGCATCTCATTGATCATCCCTAGTCTTTGCTGTGTTCATCCGCATTTCAGAAGTACAAATTCAGATTTTAAAAGCACCTGCTAATGTTATCCTATGTGTGTGTGCGTGTACACTGGAGCTATGATTTTGTAAAAATCCCCCATAGCATTGCATTAGCGAGAGCTTTTAAAATCACTACTGTTTAATAAGCTCTTGTAGTGTGCACCAGCCCTCACTTAAAGGGAACCTAAAGTGAGAGGGAAATGGATAAACAATACCAGTTTCCTGGCAGTCCTGCTGATCTATTTGCTGTAGTAGCGGCTGAATCACACAGCTGAAATAAACATGCAGCTAATCCAGTCTGACTTCAGTCAGAGCACCTGATCTGCATCCTTGTTCAGAGGCTGTGGCTGAAAGTATTAGAGATACAGAATTAGCAGAAAAGTCAGGCAACTGGTATTATTGTAAAAGGAAAAATACATGTCCTCCTCAGTTTAGATTCCCTTTAAATAAACATGCACACAATGGTGTGTAAGTAACAAAAGTGCTGGCTGAGAGAGGCATTCATTTGTAGGAGAGATGAAACCTCCAAAGATGAAAAAATGTGTCCAGTTAAAGCTATATTACTTTTTTTTTTTTTTTTTTCCATGACGGGAGGAATACGAACCTTCCCAGAATACACGTTTATGTCCCTGTGCACCTCATAGTTTTAAAAAACTTTTAGAAACAAAAATTATTAGACTTTATTCAATAGGGTACAATGCAGGTGTGCCATTTCACATAGCAACCACTCAAGTTGCTGTAACTCAAGCAAGTATTCAACGCCTAAAGGAGCTATGCTGAGTGCTTTGACTAAGCACTCAGCATAGCTCCTTTAGGCGTTTGAACTCAGTAAAAAGAGCAAAGTGCAATCGCTAGTGATTTGTGATAGCGTTTTGCAAGCAATTTTGGGAGCGTTTTCCCTGCTACTATACAATACATTAGAATGAAAATGCTCCCAAAATGGTGCATTTCCTGCGATTGTGATTTACTTAATCGCAATCGCTCTACTGGAACCTGTCCCATCCATTTACAATAGCAGCTAGCAACTGAAAGCGATCCCTAAACGCTCAAAAAACGTTCTAGTGGGTTCCAGGCCTCATTCTCAGTACCATGTTCTGGAATAATCTGGAAAGCTTTACATGAGACAAGTGAAAATACTGCTGTAAGTTTGTTATACTGTATATTAGGCTATTTACCATTCTGCTGTATATATGCTGCTTAGCTGTGGCATGGACTGTGCTGATCCCTCAGGCACAGAATGTGACTTTGTTACTCCAGACTTTAATATCATCATCAATATCAAAATGTTAATATGTCAGCAGCTATTGTGGCATTTCAGTGGTATCCTGGTCACCAAAGGCACAGGCAGCTTCTTGGTGACCTGTCAGGTTTGTCCAGTTTTGTATTTACACAATATCCTGCTCATTTTATCTGCTGTACCCAGTGACTGTTTGTCAACTACTGTTTAATTACTGACTTTTTCTTCTTGTGTAGGCCTGACTTGCCTAATGAAATTTTAAGGAAATAAAACCCAAAATGCTGATGGTTGTGTTTCTGTTAAGTGAACCTGTGATTTTTTTTAAGTGATTCCAAGTAACAGGATAGATCTGTATGTTACAGAGTCACTGCAAAGTGTACAACAGTGATTTTAGGAAAGTTACAATTTGCAATAAAAGCTTTTCCTAAAACAGTGTCACTGGCCTTACTGACATATTCTGTATATAGGTTATGCTATGGATGGATATACTACTGCAGTGCTAATACTGTGGTATTTATACACCTTTTTGCCTCTCAGGGCTGGCTCAGACCCTTTGGTGTCTGGAACAATCATCTTTTCAGATATGAATTTCCAGAAATCAAGATGGTAGAC
This sequence comes from Hyperolius riggenbachi, assembly GCF_040937935.1. Classification (NCBI taxonomy): domain Eukaryota; kingdom Metazoa; phylum Chordata; class Amphibia; order Anura; family Hyperoliidae; genus Hyperolius; species Hyperolius riggenbachi. The sequence continues at coordinate 107,471,341 of NC_090652.1, forward strand.
ACTGGTAACTAAATCTGACCGTTCTGTTGGTCCATTTTGAATATTGGTGTAAAAATTTGTAAAGAAACATCTCAAACAACTATCATTTATTTATTTGTTTGTGTTATACAAATTTATACTGCTTGCTCATTGTTAAAGAATGCCCGAAGTGACATGAGATAAACGTGTATGTACAATGCCTAGCACACAAAGCCTATGTACAATGCCTAGCACACAAATAACTATGCTGTGTTCCTTTTTTTCTTTCTCTGTCTGAAAGAGTTAAATATCAGGTATGGAAGTGGCTGACTCAGTTCTGACTCAGACAGGAAGTGAATACAGTGTGACCTTAACTGATAAGAAATTTCAACTATAAAACCCTTTCCTAGCAGAAAATGGCTTCTGAGAGCAAGAAAGAGATAAAAAGGAGAATTTCTTATCAGTGAGGGTCACACTGTACTCACTTCCTGTCTGAGTCAGGACTGAGTCAGCCACTTGCATACCTGATATTTAATGCTTTCAGACAGGGAAAGAAAAAAAGGACCGCAGCATAGTTAGATGTGTGTGTACAGTGCCTAGCACACAAATATCTCATCATGTCACTTCAGGTATCCTTTAACAAACAGGGACAAACTAGAAAAAGACAATGGGATTTTTAGGACAATGTTGGAAAAAGTAGCTTAGGGCTGGTTCATAGTAAGAGCGATTGCGCTCAGTTTGCTGATCGCTAAGGCAGTGTGACCCTATGAGGGTGTCTCAGTGCAGAATTGCAAATCCAAAATGTGCTCCCTGTACTATTTTTAGAAAATGCACATTCCTTTAAAAGAATCACTTTGCACAATTACAATCACTAAGCGCTTAGCGATTGCGTTTTGTAGTGTCAACTAGGCCTAATACAACTGCATCAAACAGAACTTTTACTCCAAGTTAAAACAGACCATACAATCCACAAAATACAAAAGTCCCAACTACCGGTATATGTTTAGGATGGCTCCTTGATGTATTATTACTAGTTAACACTTTGCCTCTGAAGTGTCCTTGTGCTGTAAATATACTTTAGGTTTGCATGAAATAGGAGGTGCATCGTGGAGCAAGAGGAACAAATATGTGACAAAAATGTGATTTATGGACTGTGATTGTGTGGCTTATTTTATCTTGAAAAAGAAAAAGTTATGTAGTTGTATTCTGTACTTTTTCCAACATTGTCCTAAAAACCTCACATGCTGTTTATCTAGTTTGTCACTGTGTATCAGCATAGCAGGAGGCAGGATGGTGAAACATATTGTGCTTATGTAATATGACTTGGAAATTAGCCAAATCAAAAGAATGAGCTACTGGATTGTATTGGTTCAATTCCAAGCTGCATACGTTTGCAAAAATTAACATAAAAATTGAACTGGTGCACTGTTATTGGCATGCAATTGATCATCCATATGCTGCACAAAGTTTCAGGACACACCCAGTCACACCCTTAGGGCCCTTTTACACTTGATCAGTTGCTCTGTTATAACTGAGAGATAACTGATTTTCAAAGTAATGCCCATGTTTTCCTGTGGCACAGTTCCCACTATACGCGTTTTAGCTGAAAGCTTTTTCACAATGCACTGCTACGGAAAAACTGTATAGCAACGCGTTCTAATGCGTTAAGTGTAAAAGGCCCCTAATCCTGCCCATTGCTAGGGATGGTCAATGAGAAATTGAAATTAATGACTTGAGACAAAGGTGCCCAATTCCAAGCTACATTCCCAAATTTGCATAAAGGTGGAAAACAATTAGCATCTCATTGATGTGAAATTACATTTTTGACGGGTAAATTTAAATGGCAAGCATTCAGCACATTTACACAAAGGCTCAAATGTCCACTTCCCACCACCCCAACATAAAGGGGAAATAAAGATACTGTAGCTGTGAAAGCTACTGTATATACTCAACTATAAGTCTAGAAATTTAAGTCTGAGTCACTTCATAAAAGTATAGGTGTCGACTTATACACGAGTCATGGGCAACATTGAGCACACTGAGTAATGTGTGTACTAATACTAACATTCCTATTTGCAGCAATTTACCCAGTGGTAAGTGATACTTTGAGGAAAGGAAATGCTAAGAAAACACAGGTCTGAAACTCCTGGCCACAACAATTAATAAGGAAAGGGGCGGGGAAAATACTGGGCTGCATAAAAGGGAGTGAATAATTGCAGCACTTGGGGACCTGGAGGAGTTATTGGCTGCACTTAAAGAGAACTTAAACTGAGAAGGATATGGATTTTTCCTTTGACAATAATACCAGTTGCCTGACTCTCCTGCTGATCCTGTGTCTCTAATATTTTTAGCAACAGCCCCTCAACAAGCATGCAGATCAGGTGCTCTGACTGAAGTCAGACTGGATTAGCTGCATGATTGTTTCAGGTGTGTGATTCAGCCACTACTTCAGCCAAAGAGATCAGCAGCAGAACTGCCAAGCAACTGGTATTGTTTAAATGGAAACTTCCATATCCCTCTCAGTTAAGGTTCCCTTTACAGAGACTCTGAAGTGAGTCTAAATTCCTTTTTTAACTTGTAGTTATGTTCATCACTATAACCTCTGCTAAAACGCTGCTATCCCACGGAAAAAGGAGGGGTTAATACCCCCCAGATCCCCTCTCCAGTGTCCGGGGATTACTTCCTGCTTGAGGCAGAGCTAATGGCTGTAGCTCTGCCTCTCAGCGCATCAATCCCGGCTGATCGCCGCCTCTCCCTGCCCCTCTCAATCTGCCTTCACAGAGAGGGGCGGGGGAGAGGCGGAGATCCGCTGGCAGATTGACGCGCATGGAGGCAGAGCTGCGGCTCATAGCTCTGCCTCCATGAGCAGCAAAATCCACGACCAAGAAAGTCGTGGATTTTACAGTGGGGATTGGGGGGGGGTATTAACCCCTGGTTTTTTTTTTTAAAAAAAAGGGGGGAATTTAGACTCACTTCAGTGTTGCTTTAAAGCTCGGTTCACATTAGAAAATATGAGCCTCCACTCTTCGCCAGCTTTTAGGTATGTATTTAAGGCCCAGTTACCCTCGCTCACCCATCCCCCCAGCTCCTGCACCCTCCCGCTGCTTAGGTTCGCATCCCCCGTGCAATGGTCAGTTTCTTCACTAGTGTGAAGAAACGTTCCTTTCTCCATTGCCCCAATGCAAAAGCATTTTTTCCGGTTCCGTTCCGCTGGGCAGAGCAGTCTGGAAAATTAGGGCCTGCTGCATTTTTTAGGTCCTGGGAACGGAACGTACGGAAGGTATCCGTACCAACAGACGCATGTGAACAGTACAATAGGTTAACATTGGATCCTTTACATCCGTTCTGTTTATACAGTAACATTCCACTTACAAGACAGGAGGGGTTAATAGCTGCAATACTGTATGCAGAGCATTCATTAACCCCTCTAGCCCCAATTGCATCCATTCACTTTGCGGGGGTAGACTTATACTTGAGTCAATAAATTCCAGCTTAAGGAATTTGAATATTGGAGTCGACATATACACGAGGTCAACTTGTATTCCAGTATATACGGTAAATTATAATAATTTAAAAACTACTAACTCCAAAATGAGGAATGTTGTTATATAACCCATGCTCCCCTTTCACCAACCTGAGCACAAGGCAACATCTGGCAGTCTTGGTGGGATACCCTCCTTCTATAAGTCTTGCCATATCCATCTTTGCTTGGTTCGCATCACACTCAAAAACAGTGCGATTCACAGAATGTACCACAACAGGCAAATGAAACTGATATGTCAATGGATCCTATGTTAAAGTACTGTATACCGGACCTGAGGCAAACCTATCTAAGCACAGAGGTGTGTTCATGCTGGACTCACCTGTCTCTGTGGGTTGTCCTTTCCTTGTCCAGAGGAAAGGATAACGTACAAAGTTATGTGGATCCAGCATGAACATACCCCCGTGCTTACATTAACCTCCTTTGCGGTAACCCCGTGTGTCACACTGGGTAAGCCGCCGGAGGGTGCCGCTCAGGCCCTGCTGGGCCGATTTACATATTTTTTTTTTTTGCTACACGCAGCTAGCACTTTGCTAGCTGCGTGTGCATAACGATTGCCGCCGCTACCCGCCGATCCGCCGATGACGTCATCGTGATCATCGCCATGGCGAGGGGGAAGCCCATACAGGGAATCCCGTTCAGAACAGGATTCCCTGCAAGGTAAAAGCGCCGGCGGCGATACGGAGGGGTGGGGGGATAGCGAAGGGAGGGGGGAAGCATGTAGCTAGCGCTAGGCTAGCTACATGCTTTTAAAAAAAAAAAATGGGCTGCGCTGCCCCCTGGCGGATTTATTGTACCGCCAGGGAGGTTAAGCAGTTTTGCCACAAAGTCAGGTATACTTTAAGCATTTGAAATGTTAGCACATGTCTGAATGAATCCTGTCTGTCTGGAGTCCATTGCAGTGACGGAACACATAGGGCCTGTTTCCACTACACACAGATTCTGGATACAGAAAAACCGACTCCAATGAATGCCTATGGACTTGTTTCCACTAAACGCGATTTCTCTGATGCAGATTTTCCCATACCCATTTATTGGAGTCAGTTTTTCTGCAACCAATCTGCGTACGTGTAGTGGAGACAGGCCCTAAGTCCCATAGTGCATGATATATCGGATGCAATGCGGACACTCTGAACGATTGGACTGTGGATGGCATCCCTGGCATGAGCTTATCATAGGGTGAACCCAGCAAGTGACATGTATTTTTCAATATAGTCTATAAAATGCTGCAAGTGAAAAAAAAATCAGCCTGTTATACACCCACAATATATTAAGAAATACGAGGGAAAAAAAACAAAAGTTGGAAAAAGTTCAGTTTGGCACTCTTACCACTTGACATTTTGTACTGTGCTTATCCTATATATAAAATGCGATGCACAGTGTAAAGCAAGTAATATATGGTACGCCACGGTAGTTTGGACTTTGGGGATATCCGCTAGTAGAACATTGATAAAGTTAGCGATATTGTAGTATTGGTCAGTGGGTGATACCATGCCCCATGCATTCTATCAATGTTGGCTGTTCGGGATTGGGAACCGATTCCTTGGGCAGCACTGCAGGGCTGGGCTGTGCAGATGCGTCACTGGCTTGCAAGCCAGCGCTGTTATGTGCAGGGGGAAGGGTTGGTGCAGTGTGGGAGTGAGGAGGGTGCGCTAGGTAAGTGGGGAGAATAGGACTGATTTCTGTCTGAGCAGACAGGTGATGTTGGCGGCTGCCGTACTCTGGAGAGGTGGGCATTATAGGCCACCTCGGCTAAGTTTCATCTACCGTGTGTACAGAGCTTAACCTTATTCACACTTGAACCCTCCCTCTATTGGTGCTGAACCCTAGCCATCTCTAGCCCCCCCCCCCCCCCCCCCCCCCCCGGTATAATGTCTGCTGATATCAGTGCTGAAAACCCCCTCTACCGATATATTCACTGCCTAAAAATATTTGTCAGGTGCCACCAGTACCCATTTTACCCCATCAGCTCCATTATAGTCACAATTAACATTGCGGTCTATGTGGCACAAAATTTACTGAAGCACCTTCAGCAGCCAAATTACTGCTTGGACAATGTACAGCCCTGGGCCCTACAAGTCTTTACGTAAATGCCTCTTCTGAGGGCTCTTTCACATTACATAACGCTTAGGAGCCAATTTCCTGCAAGCATTATGATCTACAGCGTGGACTTCAGGATGTTGCAGTGTGACACTTATTAGCGCCGGTAGTTCTAATTCACTCGACGGAAAAAGTCAGACGATTAAAAGCTCCCGGCTGCATCGTACCGCAACGCGCCAAACTGCAGTGTTGGATAGACTTTCATTTTACCTTGGTTAACGTGAAGTATCGACTTTGCGTCAAAATGCCAGAAATCAGCTCTAGTGTGAAAGGACCTAAGGTCCTGTGCTGCATTTCTATTGCACTTCACAAGCCTACAATGAAGACATCACTCTACAGCTAACTTAGAGTAAGTTGTTCCTATTCGGGCGTGATGTGAAACTTCTCAATGGAAGTCAGTAAAGGACAAGGAAATGGGTCTTGTTCAATGTGCATCGGGCAAGAAATACAGAATTAAAGCTTTCATTTTGCAGTCTTAAGCTTAAACGTATGATGAATCGCCCACTGCTCATTGGCAGCAAAGAAGGACCTGATTAAGCAGCATTAACAGCCAACTCCATCATTTATGTATATCCAGAGTGACGTCAACATTGCCTCCTTTTGCCAGTCACCACAATAGACTGACTGAATGTCTGTAACTCTCTCCCACTCGCCTGTGAAGGATAAATTAAGTAATTAATAGCTATACAATGAAACCCTCTATCTAAGACTGACAGAATCAGGTAAGTCTGTGGGGAAGGCAAAGTGGTGGAGGAGAGGGAGAAATCCCATTGGAGGAAACTGCCTTACTTCTCCTCAGGAATTCTAAACAGCATGCGATACTGTAATTAGATTAATTTGCCATTGCTGTCTTGACATTTTAAGGAAGTAATGTTTGAAAACCTTGTGATGCTCTGAAAAACACTATAAGGACTGTAGTATTTTTAAGCAGATTTCCAGGGTTTGCTTAACGTCTTTCTTCCTCCTCTGCACTCAAATATCATAATCCTGTTGTGCATTAAATAAAATTGCTGCAAATAGCGCTGTTTGTGTTCAGCAATGAGTGCTCTTTATGCAGGAATCCCCGGCTACTGGAAGTGGGGTACTGCAGATGGCACTCGACAATGAAATGCGAATAGTATGCAGCTTGCAACAGTGGCATCGCTAAGGAGCTATGGGCCCTAGTGCAAGTTTTACATTGGGGCTCCCAAGCTGTACTGTATATAAATAACAATTGATATGGCACACCAAAACCTGCCAAGGACACCCACATTGTCAGAGGTGCAAGAAGAGGATGGGAACAGTTTGTTAACCAGTTAAGGACTGCTAATTGAAATCTACACCCTGTTTTGATGGCTATCTGGCTGCCAGGGCGTAGATTTCAATATACCGATGCTGCATGTTCTCGTCTCTCCCGACAATCTCGCGCTGTCTCCCCACTGCAGCTCACTTGCTCTACCGTCTCTATAATGGCAGAGCCCTGTGAGATGGTCAGGAGCTGCTTTCATTGGCTCCTCACCCTGTTTATCAACGTAAGCAACTCTCATTGGCTTACATTGATAGGCAGGATCAGGAGCCAATGAAAGCAGCTCCTGACCATCTCACAGGAACTCTGCCGTCATAGAGACAGCAGAGTGGGTGGCTAAGGTTCGGCGTGGATGGCAATTGCAGCGGTTATGTGCGGCTATTCGTCCTATTTTCTTGTACCAGCGGTCTCTGGTCCTTAAGGGGGCGGAGACCACTGGTACCTAAGTGGTTAATGATTACTATTATTCAAAGCATCTATAGAAGTGATTATTACCAGCACAGGGCCAATAGAGAACTAAAAGTGCGGTTGAGGAAGGGCCCCGGGTGTGGTCACAACGTCTACATCCCCTATTGCTGCGCCACTGGCTTGCAAGTCAACCAAACAGCAGCTGCATGCTACTTGCTTGAAAACCAGAAATATTTGTATCTCATCAATCAACACAAAAGCGGACTAATATAGAAGAGTGTGACTGTAGCGCTGACTGTCACATTCTATGAGAGAGGACCGGCCATGACTGCCACTCAAACTCCCTCAATGCGAGAGGGCCTGGCCCTGACTGGCAGACTTCTGGAGGATGCAGAATGAAGGATAATAACCCATCATTTTATTGATAAGATATGAGAACATTAAGGCTTCTTTCACAGTGCGACGATAAAGTCGCACGTTAGAAAATGTTCCAACGCAGACTAAACGCACAGCAATACAAAGTCTGTGCGACATTCACAGTGCACACGTTGCGTTGTGTGTAACGTGTAGCAATATTTAGAAAGTGCTGCATGCTGTGCGTTTAGCAATACATTTGCTGCGCTGTGTGTGTTGCACATGCTCAGTAATGTTTTTATTTTTTTTTTTAAATGTGACGCATGCGCCGTTTTCGTTCCATCAGTATGCAACGAAAACGGCGCACCAAGAGACACAACGTAGTACAAAATATCGTCCAATTTTATAACCTACATGCGCAGCGTTAGGGGCACGTTGTATCAAACGCACCGTCCCACTGTGAAAGAGGCCTCAATGAAGATATTTTGTAGGTCACTTTCCACCCATGCATACATCCCTCTCAAGAGAAAATATCATTTTCTTAGCCACAGTTATGTCTCCCCTTCTGCTCAAAATACGTTATACACTTCATATCAACTGTCGCAATGTCATTTACATTGCTGCCTCTCTTATCTTCCCTTCTTTCCAGCCATGAATTATTTGTATTTCTCATCTCACACACAGACCCTTCTCAGCTTCCCAGAACTTCACCACACACAAATCCTATCCACACATCTCTCTTCTCTACATACTATTTCTCTTTGCTGCTGGGGACATATCACCCAGTCCAGGGCCCTCCACCATAGGTCATTCCACTTTAGTGGAGCACTGACAATCCAGCACGTTTTCCAGCATGGATAATCTTCACTTTTCCTTAAAGGGTAACTTCAGCCTAAACAAATATACTGTCATTAAGTGAAGCACATTGGTGGAGGCGCCCAAAAATATATTGTAGCAACAGCTAGATAATTTTGCTCATAAAATTAGATAAATAAAAATTAATATAAAAAGAAATAAAAATATGGTATGATGAGGAGGTCTCTTACCTCCAAAGAAGACTCACGTGGGTAGAAAAAGGAGTCTTTATTAAAATAACTGTTATACTGTAGACAACGCGTTTCACGGGACTCAGCCCACTTCCTCAGGTCAATAAAACGGATAACCTTAACAATAGCCGTGTAGAGCTCGGGCACATAGATCAAACAAAAAAAAACCTCCTTGAGGTGTCATCCCTATCCCTGGGCGACATTATCTACCGGGAAACAGGACTAAAGGAGGAGAGCAACCACCCCAGATCCAGAGGGTCCTGGATACCGAGCGGAGATGGTTATCTTTCCGCAGGCATTTACGGTGGTTGCAGGACTGCAACCTACCTTTGTGAGTATATTTTATTCACAAATTTACACCTCCAATTTATACTAACAATACTGCACCATAAGGGCTCTGGGTCTCACCTTTCCTACAGGTCAAGGTTAACCCTCTCCATTGTGAAGGGAGCACCCGAGACCCACACAGATATACTTTCATTAAGTTACATTAGTTATGCTAATTAAAATAGATAGGTAATATAATCTCTTACCCACCCCGTTTTAAAAGAACAGGCAAATGTTTGTGATTTCATGGGGGCAGCCAGCTTTTTGGTTGAAAAGAGGTTACAAGGAGCATGAGACACAGTTCCAATTGTCCTGTGTCCTGATCACCCCTCCCAGTTGCGTGCACTAGACTTTAAATCTCAAATTCAAAATAAAAAAAAATTGAACCAAAACAGCAGAACGAGAACAACATCATCAAAAATCTCATCATGCTTTGCACAGCATCAGGGGAAAATGCCCAGGCAGTTTTCTTCTGTGCAGCTAAAATGAGGCTTGGGTAAGAAAAATAAAGTTCTGATCCTGTGAAACTACTAAAGAAACAACAAGCCATTTCAGTGCTGCTGAGTGAATTTTTAGTCTGGAGGTTCACTTTAACCACTAACCTGAACAATCTTAAAGAGAACCCGAGGTGGGTTTGAAGAATATTATCTGCATACAGAGGCTGGATCTGCCTATACAGCCCAGCCTCTGTTGCTATCCCAAACCCCCCTAAGGTCCCCCTGCACTCTGCAATCCCTCATAAATCACAGCCATGCTGCTGACAAACAGCTTGTCAGAGCTGGCTGTGTTTATCTCTATAGTGTCAGTCTGCTGCTCTCCCCGCCTCCTGCAGAACTCCAGTCCCCGCCTGCATCCCTTCCTTCCCTGTTGATTGGAGGGAAGGGACGGGGGCAGGGACCGGAGCTATGCAGGAGGCGGGGGAGCAGCTGAGACTGACACTACAGATGTAAACACAGCCTCACAGCATGGCTGTGATTTATGAGGGATTGCAGAGTGCTGGGGGACCTTAGTGGGGTTTGGGATAGCAACAGAGTTTGGGCTGTATAGGCAGATCCAGCCTCTGTATGCAGATAACATTCTTTAAACACACCTCGGGTTCTCTTTAAGGCTAGGGATGTGACTGCACATCATTGTTCCCTGAATTGTCACCCGAGGGATTTTTTCCTGATTCCCAATGAATGACAGTTCTCACATTTGTTTACTTAGCTTTGTACTTTTAGTAATAGACCCTAAGGGCTCGTTTCCACTATAGCGAATCCGCATGCAGGCACTGCATGCGGATTCGCATAGGCAATACAAGTGGATGGGATTGTTTCCACTTGTGCGTCGTGCGGGTGCGTTTTGGTGTGCGGGGGAAATCTGCACGGCAGAGCCGTCAGATTTCACGTGCGGCTGGAATGCGGGCGAATCGCCCGCAATGCTTTTAATAGGGAAATCGCATGCGGCTTTGTCATGCGGTTTTACCCGCGATTTCGCATGTACTGCTATGACAATTTACACAGGCAGTGACATGGTTAAATTCGCCTGCTTCTTAGCCATGCGAAATCGCGGGGAAAACAGCATGCGGAAACGCATCCGCATGCGATTTCGTCCGCGGTGGAATCCAGGCGATTCCGCACCGCAACAGTGGAAACGAGCCCTAAACAAGCATGCAGATCAGATGTTTCTGGCTGTATCTTATTTCAGGTGTGTGACTCAGACACTACTGCAGCTAAAGAGATTATCAGTTTTCTGGCATCCTGTGAATGTTTAACAATAAATATGGGAGCCTCCATAGCCCTTCAGGTTCAGGTGTCCTAAACCTCTTTCACTTGTGCCTTTTCTGTCTCTTCCATCTTCTGACTTTTTAGTTTTTCAATTAGCATTACTTGAGCCTTGGATGTTAGGGCTCATACACACATCAGACCATAGTCTTTGGAAAATGAAAGATCACAGACCAATTTTACCCCCTTCCATGTAGTATGAGAGCCATACCTACACAGTCTATTCTATGGAGCTGAACTCCCCATCAGACAGAAATCTTTGCAAGATGCTGTAGACATTCAACAGATCAGTATCTGCAAAAGATCCGTTCCTGCAAAATGCATTCATAGTCTATGATATCTGTAGATCACCATACACACTTTGTTTAACAGACATTCATCTGCAGATCAGATCCACCAGGATGGATTTTCAGATCTACAGATGATATTCATCTGCAGATCAGACAATCATCTGCAGATCTGAAAATCCATCCTGGTGGATCTGATCTGCAGATGAATACCTGTTAAACAAGGTGTGTATGATGATCTGCAGATCTCATAGACTATGAATGCAATTTGCAGGAACAGATCTTTGGCAGATACTGATCTTTTGTGTCTGTACAGCATCTGTGTGTGCAGCATCTTGCAAAGATTTTTTTCTGATGGGGAGTTCAGCTCCATAGAATAGACTGTGTAGGTATGGCTCTCATACTACATTAAGGGTAGTAATATTGGTCTGTGATCTTTCATTTTCCAAAGAATATAGTCTGATGTGTGTATGAGCCTTTAATGTTGCATGTGTCTACTCTCCTCACCACTTCTGGATTGTAGTCATCTACGGTCATCCTGGACGAGCCTGCCTCCAGCTTTATAGACCACTTTTCTGCAATCTGCATGGCTTTTTAGGCTCCCCTCCACACATACCTTCTTATTATTGTGGATTTCAGTGTTCCCATAGACACCAACTGCCCTACTGCCACTAAACTTCTCACACCCACCTCCGTATATGAAGACTTCCACTTGTACTCTACCTCCACCCAGAAAGGTGGCTACACTCTGGACATAGTCTTTCTCTCTCTCAAACTTAATTAACTTTTCCTTTCCCCTCTCAGATAATAGCCGTATAACTTTTTACAGTCCTCCCTTCCTGTCTTCTCCACAGAACTGCATCCCTCTCATTTGTCCCTGGCTGATGCTTTACTACCTCTAAGCACTCAGTCATCCTACACTAACCTTGAGAAAGTGTCTACTCACTTCCCCAACATAGGACTTAATTCATCAAGCATTACCGCATTCCCTAATGCAGAAAACAGCTAACTTATCGAGCCCTTAGTAATTTCAGCTTTCCATGCGGTAACAGCCTTGATGAATTGACATTTTCCTAAGCAGTGAAGTAAATTACCTACTTAAATACCTCAACACGTCAGTAAATGTCAAGTTACAGCATGCAGTATCAGTTCGGTCACCTCTAAGGTGGCGAAAAACCTTTTGAATATCTTTCTTATGGATATCCCAATGATATACAGGAGCAGGGAGCCAATAGAAACAGCCCGTCTCCTGCAAGTTTCGTTGATCGATGTGATTGGACCTGCAGGCTTCTCCACTTGGTCTAGCTTTTCTACCCCCCAGGCAGTGAGCAGAGAGATCACGGAACAAGAGAGGCTTCCCCTGCCTTCCTTCGGCAGTTTAACTTGTTAGGTTCCTGTTTGAAGATAAGGAGGAGCTAGTGGGGAAATCACCTAAGCAGTGCATGTGTAAAGTCTCCTGGAAGTTATTCTAAGCTGTGGCAACTAAATAAAATGTTAAGAAAAACTAATGGACAGATTCAAAGCGAGCAGAGGCAGTTTAACAAACATGTATATCTAAAGGGATGTTGGGATGCCTCTTACTATTGTAATGCTGTCTCTGCACGGAGAACAGCATGTAACAACAGAGACTCTTCTGCTGTTACTGAACAGGGTGTTGTCAATGGGCTTCGGTTAACTGCCAAACTTCTATCGCACCTGTGAAAATCTTGATGAATTAGCAAAAAAAAAAAGTCTAGAATACCGAATGCAGTATTTTAAGGACTTTCGAATGAACTTGATGAATTGAAGCCATAATCTCTGCAGTCGTGAATTCAGCTGCCTATGTTTAAATAATGACATCATGGCAGCATGACCACTGTCACCAGCTACATGTGCATAGAGGGGCATGTTTTTCACCCAGATAATATGTTTTGCTAAGCTGAAGATTATAGCTCCCAAATCCTGCAATTTTTATTTCTGGGAAAGTTATTGCACATCGGTGCTGATTAGACATGCGTGTAAATGCTGTTATTTGTGCTGATGTTCAGGCAGAGGATCCATATCAATAAAAGTGTCCCCCCCCACATATTTAATCAGTGCTAATGCACAAAATCCTCTGCATGGGTGCAGTCATATAAAGTGTAAGATTTGACAGTTACAATATTCAAATAAAAATTAAAATCTGCTATTTTGGTTAAAAGCAACACGGGCCCCAGCAAGCAACACTACAAGTGGCTTCTCAAGAGCAGGATACAGGGAGCGTTCTCCAGAGAAAGAGCTGTGCTGTGAGCAGAACTTCCTGAGTGGTGTCAGAGCAAGAGAGATCCCCCTGCCCCCCCTTTCCCCAACAACCGCAACACTACAAGTGGCTTCTCAAGAGTCAGATACAGAGAGTGTTCTGCAGAGAGAGCAGAGCTGTGCTGTGAGCAGAACTTCCTGAGTACTGTCAGGGCAAGAGAGATCCCCCCCCCCCCCCAACAGCAACACTACAAGTGGCTTCTCTAGAGCAAGATATGGGGAGCGTTCTGAAGAGAGAGCTGTCTGTGCTGTGAGCAGGACTTTCTGCGTGCTATCAGGGCAAGAGCGATCCCCCCCCCCCACAACAACAGCAACACTACAAGTGGCTTCTCAAGATAAGATACAGAGATCGTTCTGCAGAGAGAGAGAGAGCAGAGCAGTGCTGCGAGCAGAACTTCCTGAGTGCTGTCAGGGCAAGAGAGATCCCCTGTATGCCCAACAATTCCAGCAACTAGAAAGGGTCAGAAATGCTAATAATTCTAACCTGCATAAACATTTAATGTAAAATGTATGCCGTTTACAGCTGAGCTAATCAGATGTTCTTCCTGCTGAATCTGATTGACCCAATATCAATGCTGCATACAATCTGAATTCAGTTTAGGGCCGGTTCACATGGGCTTCTGGCAGTGTTAAGTTAAGCTATTGCTAAACGCTTTTCTGCAATTGAGCAGAAAAGTATTTGCATCGGGCCCTGTCATTCCATCATGGGGGGTAAGCACCGAATGTAGCCGGTTCTGGACACTACATGTAGCATCCATTACGAGATGATGGGATCTAAAACTGCGTTTACACAGACGATGTGAGAAGATGTAACAGTCATTTCAAAACGCTTCCAATAATTTGAATGGACGGTCCTTTTAACACCCAAGTCCAACGACCAATGAATTATAAGTACTTCTGCTAATGAGAGAAGGTCAATGAGATGCAAAATAATTGGCACTTTGGAACAGGTTTCACCCCTTTAGGACCAACATATCATTCCACTTTAATTGCCATAGCAATTTTTGCATTTGAGAAGCCACCATTATAGATAGGCAAGCATAGGTTTTACCAGTATAGATAGCTAGGCATAGGTGTCCCTAGTATAGATAGATGTCCCCAATATAGGTAGCAGGCCTTCACCTCCCCTGATCCAGCGAGGAGCAGTTCTCCGATGGCGATCGTAGTGATCAGGAGCCAATCACCATGGCTCCTGATTAGTGTTGATCGAACACCCAGTTATTCGGGGTCGGCTCGGCCGAACATGGTCCAGATGTTTGGGATATTCGGCCGAACACCGAGCCTAATTGAAGTCAATGGGGACCCAAGCATGCCTGCTTTGCAGGCCTGAAAAAACTTGCAAAATGAGGGAAACTTCTGCAAAATGGGTTGGAAATAGTGGGGGAGCATTTACACATAGATCTTAGGCTCAGAATAAAAGCAGGGACTCATGTTTGCAGAGCAATGCACCAATTATACTTGACTGCCAATAAAACAAATAAGACTCCCAAAAAAAGGCATACGTGTATTGGGAAAAACTGCACGCTTAAGGCCAATGCAGTTTATCGTCATGCATTTATACATTTTATACAAATGAGATCCTGAAAAGCTGTCCTAGTACCAATGGGACCGGCAACGCTAACCCAGCACACATGATGGAAGAGGAGGTACAGGAGAACAAGGCCACGCTTTGTGACACAACCCAGGTCTTGCATGATGACAAAAGGCATGCTTAAAGCAATGCATTTTGTCGCCATGCATTGATAAATATAATAGAAATGAGATATTCCTGAAAAGCTGTCAACAATAAGCAACAGTAAAATGCAATAAACTGTGTTTTTTATGGGCACAACTGTTCCCAGCTGGCACTGAAAGTACTGGGTTTTTTTCAACAATAAGCAACAGTAACATTCAATAAACTGTGTTGTGTTTTTTAATGGGCACAACTGTTCCCAGCTGGCACTGAAAGTACTGAAAGCACAGTGGCTGCTGGCAGTGCCTGCTGGCAGTGGTGAGGCAGGGGCACTGTGGCTGCTGCCAGTGGTGAGGCTGGGGCACTGTGGCTGCTGCTAAATGCCAATGCCTTTCAGAGGTGAGGCAGGGGCTCTGTGGCTGCTTCTGGGCCACTGGCAGTGGTAAGGCAGGGGCACTGTGGCTGCTGCTGGCAGTGGTGAGGCTGGGGCTCTGTGGCTGCTGCTGGCAGTGGTGGTGAGCCTGGAGCACTCTGGCTGGCCTGGCTGGCAGTGCTGGCACCTAACTGCTAGCTCTCCTACCTACCCCAAGCTAAACCCCAATGCGAATGGCAGAGCCAGCCGCACGTTCGGGTATTAATACACCCGACCACGTCACCCGCTCGGCCAATCACAGTTATGGTCACAGCCAGCTGGGCTGTGTGACCATAGCTGTGGAAAAAGCATCGTCACCGCTTATTGGCTGCCTGCAAGGCGCCAATAAGCGAGGGGAGGAGACCGAACAGCCCGGCCGAGCACCATGCGGTGCTCGACCCGAACAAGTGAATGTTCGGGGAATAACGAACAGTGCCGAGCACTGTTCGATCAGCACTACTCCTGATCAGTGAGGGGAGATGTCAGCTGTCATATGATGGCGGGACTTCAAGGACGTTACAGTTACGTCCTGTCAGCAGCAGGCAGCCACACAGAGGATGTAACTGACGTCCTTGGTCCCAAAGGAGTTAAAGTACACTGCTCACATAGGAGGACACAGGAACAGCCATTGGCTGTACCTGTGTCCCCCTATGTCAGGCATGGGCAAACTTGGCCCTCCAGCTGTTACGGAACTACAAATCCCACAATGCATTTGCCTTTATGAGTCATGACTGTGGCTGTCAGACTCCTGCAATGCATTGTGGGACTTGTAGTTCTGTCAGTCTGACAGCCACAGTCATGACTCATAAAGGCAAATGCATTGTGGGTTTTGTAGTTCCGTAACAGCTGGGGGGCCAAGTTTGCCCATGCCTGCCCTATGTGGTCAGTGTAATGATTTGATATTTCTGCCCCCCTTCATGGTCAGTGTAATGAATGATTGTTCCTGTGCCCCCCTATATGATCAGTGTATTAAAAGGGAACCTGATGTGAGGGGGATATGGAAGCCAAACAAAGTGAATCCATCGCAGGAGACTTGGGCGCACAGGAAGTAACTTTGGCGCCGTCAGAAGACTGAGGTGAAGTTACTTTCAAAACACAATAATTCGGCTTCCAGCAAGTGCTATTTCATTCCCCATCATTTCATTGCAGGGGATCGCGCGCGCATCTCCGCCATCAGTCTCCCAGCGGCGATCGCCAATAGGAGACTGTTAGCCGTCTATTTACCGTGTATAGTGCTGGGATCTTCTTAGGCAGCGCTGTACTGGGGACAGGGGAGCGATCGGCTCTCATAGGCTGAAGCCTATGACAGGCAATTGCCGTCATTGGCTGGCTGGGGTAGGGTGGGTGTTTAAAAAAAAATAAATATAGGGAAATGTATTTAACCACTTTACCCTCCGCGGTATGGATTTCTCCGTCCCTTTTTCCCCCTTTAAAAAACAAAGGGACGGAGAGATCCGTACCTCCCGCACTCCCGCCGCTGTCTGCGCTCCCGCAGCTCGTGCACGCCGCCGCCCGCTCATCAATGAACGGGAAAAACCATTCCCGATCGTTGATCTAAGCCCCCGCAATAATCTGCTGCTTCTATGAGAAACAGCGCGATCATTGTAATTTTCCCAGCCTCGTAGTGCTTCCTGTAAGCGTCCTTCCAGACGCTTACAGGTCGCATGAAAAAATCACTGTGGCCATCTTGTGGCCAAATAGTAAAACTACACCCTAAAGCATTTTACATATACAAATACATTAGTTTTACACAATAAATTAACGCATTACCTCCCACACTCCCCATTTTTATTTAATTAAAAAAAAAACAATTAAAAAAAAAACATAAATAGTTACCTTAGGGACTGAACTTTTTCAATATTTATGTCAAGAGGGTATAACACTGTTACTTTATAAACTACGGGCTTGTAAATAGGGATGGATGCAAAACTGAAAAAAATTCACCTTTATTTCCAAATAAAATATTGGCACCAAACATTATGATAGGGACATAATTTAAACGGTTTTATAACCGGGAGAAATGGGCAAATACATTTCATGGGTTTTAATTACAGTAGCATGCATTTAAAAAACTATAATGGCCGAAAACTGAAAAATAATAATTTTTTCCCACATTTTTTCCTATTTTCCCATTAAAACACATTTAGAATAAAATAATTCTTGGCATAATGTCCCACCTAAAGAAAGCCTAATTGGTGGTGGAAAAAACAAGATATAGTTAATTTCATTGCGATAAGTAATAATAGTTATAGATGAATGAATGGGAGGAGCGCTGAAAGGTGAAAATTGCTCTGGTGTTCAAGGGGTAAAACCCCTCAGTGGTGAAGTGGTTAAAAAATATAGTAAATATTTATAAAAAAATAAATAAACATCCTGGGAGAGATCATTGCCCACCAACAGAAATTTATGTTGGTGGGCTTAGTTGGACGGCCCTGCAGCGAGGCCTTAAAGCTGCAGTGGCCCATTTTGTAACAAATGGCCTGGTCACTAGGGGGGGGGTTTAACATCGTGGTCCTTAAGAGGTTAAACAATATAATTTACCTGGCTTTCCTGCTGATCTTTCTAGTCAGTAGTGTCTGAATCACACATCAGAAACAAGCACAGAGGTAATCTTGTCAGATTATTGTCACAAACATCTGATCTGCTGCATGTTTGTTCAAGATCTATGGCTACATGTGGCAGGCTCCATGGGTCTCCCCCTGGTGTACTTTACTGCAAACCTTCCCACTGAATTAATTGGCCTACTTCTAAAGTGCACACAATTTGCATGCCATTTGCATCCAAGCTAAAATTATTTGCATCTCATGTATACTTTACAGTGATGAATGGTCAATGAGATGCAAATAATTCTTATTTGATGCAGCATTATGCAAATTCATGCAGCTTGAACTAACTCAATCTCACCTTGGCTTGAGGGTAGGAACACACTGGGTAGAATCACACATGTTTTTTCTATAGCACATAGTGGAGAACGCCTATGCGATTCTGCCTAGTGTGTTCATACCCTCATTAGAATGGTCCATTTTCAAACTGCACATATTTGCATAGTTCTGCATCAACTCAGAACTATTTGCATCTCATTGATTATCCCAAACAGTGACAACAATAGATGTGTCTGGCCTCACAGGGAATGCATAATGCTACGTACACACATCCGACAACGATCGTTCGTTATGAACGACGAACGAACTTTTAATTGAAGAAAGAACAACCTAAGTAAAGTTAGTTAAAAGGTGTGTAACGATCTGATCGTTAAAACGAACGTTACAACAAATAAAGCAACGATTGCGCTTGCGCATAAACATGAAAAGTTCCATGGAGAAATAGTGAAATGTGCATGTAAAGCCTAGTACGAACGATCGTTTCCAACGATGTACTACTTTTGCAAACGATCGTCGTTGGGAAAAATTCGCCAAGCTAGATCATTCGTTTTGAACGATCTAGCTTGTCCGTCGTTAGACTTCATGGTCGTTGGCTGCTTTTTTTCAAACGATCGTCGTTTGAAATGATCGGGGAACGATCGTTTCAAACGACTAGAGTCGCATGTGTGTACGCACCTTTAGACTAATCACAGCTGGGATGTGGACATCCTTATATTCATGCTGAAAGATCTGAGAACGTCTCATTAATTTAATACCCAAGAGAATAAATGTATGCCATGTCTTCTATCGATTTTTCTGAATACATTTCTTTGTGATCATTTTATACAGAGCATGGAGTAATGGTTTATAGATTTTGATCAAATGCTATAAAATAATTTCAAAGTGCAGTCTATAGTTGGCGTTTTTATGGCAGACAGAATTATAATGGTCATCAAAATGAGCTCTTCATGTTAAAGGTCAGTTTACCCAGAACTGGGTTTTCTTGTTAGACAAATATTGTTAGGTGAAGTCAGTCACCGAACGCCGGAAATCAGTGACCGGACGCTGCTAGTCAGACCTGCAGCCGCACTCATATCTGTGTGCCTTTAGCCGTCGTAATGAAAATCAGCCATATGTTTTAAAGTGACTCTCATATATCAATCAATACATACAGTCATGGCCAAAATTGCTGGCACCCTAGAAATTTTTTTGTGGCAGAGGTGTGTCTTACTGTCCCTTCCCCCCCCCCCCCCCCCCCTCGGCTCATAATTTGGGAGATATGGTGAATTGCAATATAAGAAAGTTGCTGTATAGTACACAGTTTTGCCATCTCAGCACAGCAGGCTGCTTCCATTAACCCTTTCCAATACTATGTCAGACTATGTCCAACATTATCGCTTTCCAGTATCGGTCCAATGTCCAACATAGGGAAATATGTCAGCCGCCAGGGTGCTCTTGCCGGATAAAATCCAGCACAGCGATAGCCCCTTTAGATCAAAGTGTCGGACTAAGTACAACACCTGGATCACCACTAGCTCCATCGTCTAATTTAGATATTACGTTGGCACATTAGCAGGGCCGGATTTGTACTCTTTACCGCCCTAGGCCACTGTCACCAGCCGTCCCCCTTCAGTATAGGCAGCGAGATGACCCCTCCCCCTTCCCTCTAATACATAACCAGATGACTCCTCCCTCTAGTTAAATAGATAATTAAGTAGAGGGATGTATAGGAAAGTTTCAAAGTGCCCCTATAGTGGGTCACTGCGTACTTGTCTAGGCACACTGGCCAGTAGAGATGGTTAATGAGAAGCAAATAAATCTGACTTTGATTAGTTGCAATTTTCTGCAGCCTGGAATTGGATCAGCCAGAAACGCTTCCTGTTGATTGAGTGTAAACCCGGCCTGCAGAGGATGTAAGCTTAACTAGCCAAGATAATCAGTTGCTGTTGGCTAAATCGCAATAAACAATTGATTTTGTAAACTCCTGCATGCTGCATTTTGTTTTTTCAGCATTTTCTCCTTGTGTTGGTTGCATCCAGTGAAAATTGCAGCACAATCGCAACAAAATCACATCAATATCCCATTGTGATTTGCGGTGTAAAAGAACATCCAGGTTTGTAGTAATTCACTCCCTCCTCTCCAGAGTCGAAGCAGGAAGAGGGGTGGCTGGCCTTCCAAAACAGAAATCCCGAGCACTGGGACTCACTGAGAGTCGGTAGATGTTTTACAGTCCTTTCCAATCCATTTTCTCAATCACCCATGTCCCCCATTAGAGCGACGAGGCGACCCGGCATCAGCAGGGGAAGGGGGCGGGGCTGGCACCTGCTTGCGCTCTGTAGCTCTGCCCCTATGCCACGCTCACCAGCGTAATAACTATATTATGTTGTGCAGAGTGCTACAGAAGGGGACCAAAGTGTTAGACTTTTTGATCCATTCAGGCTAATGCCATGTCGGACTAGATCCTGCAGGGCCGCCCCTAGCATTAAGTCCTAATGTGCAGGGCCGGATTTAGGACAAGGCCAACCTAGGCCATGGCACCACAGGAGGAATGGCACCAAAGCAGCAGGCTAAACTGGTGCAGCATTTGCAACCCTGCAAATGCTGCAATGCAGGGAGATCACGCTACCACCTGACTGCGGTACTCTGCTGCTAGCTGTCTGTGCAGCAGCCACCTTGCTCTCTGTGCACGTTTGGCCGGTGGCTATGGACTTGGGTAGCATTGGAGACGGAAAGGAAGAGGAGGCTTTGCACTGGAGACGAGCGGAGAAATGAGTGACACAGTTAACTGTTGCAGTGTGAAGGATAGCTGGCTATCTATACTGAAATGTAGCCTCCCACATCAAATGTAGGGATCACAACTCCCCCCCCCCCCCCCAAAAAAAAAAAAAACAAAGCCTAACCTACTGCTGTCTAATATGGGGCAACAAGTAATAGCCTTTCCTAATAAACCACAAAACATTCATAAATGGAAAAACAATCCAACAATCCGGCTTTTCTACCAATCGCCTCTGCCACATACGGTTTTTAATTATGCCAGTCGTGTTCTTGTGGTTTTTGAAGGACCAGTAATAATCTGTCAGTATCTTGCCAGACTATATTTATAAATGGAAAGATTTCCAGTTTCCCAAGTGCTCCTTCTAAAGAGCTGACTGTACAGAGTGGATAGCATCCATCCCACCATTATATTGCCTGAGGCAGCTGACATGTGAGATGGACATCCAGAGACGCTACTGCTCAGAATACAATGTTAGGCCTGAGGAGGGGGTGGACTGTGATAGAGATGCACTGGGCTGCATAAAGCACATTGCAGAACCACTCCGTCCCATCACTGTTTTTCCTCTAATGACCAGCAGAATACAGTATATCTCATTTATACCCATATTTTCTCTCAGGAATGTGTTTTTTCACTGCTGAGGTGTTGGGAGAAGAGCTCAGATCCAGCTGTGTTCAGCCACACTGCTTCATATATATTTTTTCACTCAAAAGAAAAAATAAGTCCATTCAGACACATAATAGATGTCATTACCTAACAGGAAACCGTAAAAACCGAGTCTTAGAAGGCAATTCAGGAAGTGCGCTATAAGCCGAGCATGGACGCCTCATCTTTCACTCATACCAGGTGCTTATTTCTCCTCACGCTGCCTCTGATGGATTTAACTAAAATTCACTAATCCCATTGCAGTGTGAAATTCCTTTTACTCCGATCTGTAAGAAATTCACTACAGGCATCATCTAATCACAAACAGCAATGATCAGAGATCCCTCTGATTTTTAATAGGATTATTAAATTATGTAAGACCCACCTCAGGAGTGCATCAGTTCTCTGTTCCATTAATGTAGCCAAGTCAACATAAAATATCTTTTCTAGTTTTGAAAAGAGCAGAGAAGAAAATCTGTTCTGTTCTGGCTAATAAAAAAAAAAAAAAAAAAAAAAAGATTGAAGCAGCTGACTCCACACCATCAATGGCACAGATTTATGGAAATAACTCTGCACCTACCTAATGTGACCTGAACAATGTTTTACCTTGCAGTTCTGGTAAGCACTACAGAAGCATATTACAGGCCACATGTCAGAAGAAGGCCACACAGGTAACGACTGAGGGTGTTAGTCTTCTCTGCCCATGCAAGGCTTGTTTAACCTGCACTTGCGGTTCTCTCTCATCAGGATTACTCACTATATTAGGGCTGGGCAACTGGTGTACATGAGTGAGTGGTCAAAGTGGGGTACGTTTTCCCATGGTAGTGCGCACATACTCACGTGGACCTACTGTGCATGTTCCAACCAAGACTTTGGAACGGGCCATTTTACAGCAAATGGGCTAGCGCTGGAGCAACAGAGGTTCCCTAAGCTTCTGCAATACTACCCATACACACACAGGGCATCATTTTTGCTATATTACTAGGACTAAGGTATCCTTTAAGTGTTTTCACACCTAAATGTGGCTCCAGAAATGCGTCCATGTCTTTGTGTGCACACACCCGGGGGGTGTTGAGGCACGGGGCACAGTGTCTATGGCCATTTGTATACATGAAAACTTGTATGCCTATTCATGTGACATAAGGTCCGGGGAGAGCCATGTTGTTTTGCAGATCGTAGGTGTGCCTAGTTTTGCATCTGCGTGTGTTCCTGTCCTTTCTGACTACCTGATCTGTTGCTAAACTCTAGCATGCCTCACTAACCTTTGCCTACTAGATCTGCTGTTGAACTCCTGCTTGTCTGACTTCATCATCTGCTGCCAAACTCCTGCCTGTCTGACTACCCAAATTGTTGTCCAACTGGCTCACATTCCTGACAACTCTCAAATACTGTATCCGCTGATCCTTGAGAGTAACCAGTCAAAATGTAACCTTTATTAAATTCAATAAAACAGCAACAAAAAGACTGAATGTGAAAATGTGTAAAAAAATAAAATAAATAGATACTGAGGGTCTAGAACTGCAGTCTTTGAGGACCCAATCCATGCTAGTGTTTTGAATGGACTGGGAAATGAAGACATGTGCTCTACTTGATGTACAATACTTTTCCTGATACTGTTCCATCAATTGATTTGAGTTGAAGCACTTTAGCCCTGGAGGACTAGAGTTCAACTTCCCTGGTCTAGATCAAAGTTGTAGATTTTTGCCTTATCCAGCCCCCCACCAGACTCATCAACTGATATGGCAGTCACATCCCAGCTAGTGCAGGCCTTTATGGATTTTGTTTTACAAATGAGGACACATTTATGCACCACTGTCTTTGAGGCCAAGACTATAATGACTTAAGTACAGTAAGGATACACCAAATATTACTGCAGGGATCACATAATTAATTATAAAGGTGTTGATATTCATCCTTTTTACCAGATGTTAACTGCTGCTGAAGATTTTGTATAATTCCTCTATTTATTAACCCAAATACTGGTATTAACCCACAACCTGCATTATAATACAACCATGCCAGGAGATATACACTTTTTTTCAATCAAAGTCCTATAAATTAAAAAAAAAGTGGCAGCAACGCAATCTGGGACTTCGAGTCTCAGAATCTCTATTGCTGTTCCTGGCTAGATTCTGGCAAATTTAGTTATTCTTTTGCCTTGACAGTGACATTTTTGTAAAATAAAAGGTTATCTCTCAGTATCCTGTCCCTTCTCCTGCCCCTTCAAGGTAACTTTGAACCCCTTCAGACCTATGACTTGGAAGGACGGTGTAGGCAGAGTAAGTATCAGCATGCATGGCACACAAAACATTATCAACATGGTGGAAAATGAGGACATGGCTTCATTGAGCCACGGGAATTGAAATCCTAAATTGCTAGGCTGCTGCAGATTGTTATGCAGCTCAGTGCTGCAGAGAGGACATCGGGTAAAGTTGAGTAAGGTCATTCCACACGCTTTTCAGGATTGTAGTGAAGAAATAAATTGCTCTGATGTACGTTCTCTGTTATCGAGTATATGGACTGGATAAGATGGCGTTCTGTTTACCGTAACTGTCTAAGTCTTATAAGATATTTAGAACTTCAGAAAATGCTTACTTTACCATTTAGAGCATTGTGGGTTTTTTTGCTTATTTTTAAAAATAAATATCAAGATCACAGCTTAACATTTTATCTCGTTTATACCCTAAGTCTAGCAATACAAACTTGCATAAAAAAATTCCACTAGTAAAACAATTCAAGAGTGAAGCACCAACAGGGCACCACATTAAACATGGTGCCCTTTCAGCAAGACCAAAGAGAGCCATGTACTGAGCACATAACGTTACGAAGCCTTTAAGTGGTGTGTGTGACACCAGGCCTACCTAATGGCAGGACAGCCAGAATTAGTCTAGTAGCGGACAGGCTCAATGTTAGAATGCAGTGTTAAGGTAGCCATACATCTAGCGATGTATGAGCAGATTCAACCAAGAGTCAAATCTCTCTGTAATGAAATCTGATTAGAGAGAAATCTGTCAGTTGCCTATACACCACAGGCCAATTCCCGATCAATTTCAAGCTGAAATCAATCCGGAATCGGCCTTGTGCCGGCCTGCGCCGGACCCGACGCTGTCCCCCAATGAAAAAATGTCCCCCATGTAAAGTATACATTACCTGTCCGCGGCCTGCGCTTATCCACCGCTGGCTTGCAGAATTTCCCCGTTGGCTTCCAGAATTTCTCCGCTCTGCATACACGCACACCCCACATGGTTTCCTAGTAAGGGCGCATGTTTGTGATGTCACACTCGCTCCCTTACTAGGAGGACCACGTGGGGCGCGCATGTATGGACAGCGGAGTGCACCCAGAGCAGCAGAGGGACAAGCGCAGGCCGCAGACAGGTACTATATACCTTGCACGGGAACCGGGGGGGGGGGGGGGGGCGACAGCTCCGGGGGTTTGGTCACGTTCGTCAACCATCACAAAATTGCATGCTGTTCTCGCTGCGCACCCGATCAAGCAAGTTGGCCCAACATCTTGCTGCATGCGCGATCAACAATGCGACCAATTTTTGTCCCGAAAATTGGTTATTATACTTATCGAATCATATGGTCAATCGGCCGCCAAGTCGGCTGATGTATGGCCACCTTTAGAGCTACAGCTACTTTATTACATTTGTAATGAAATCCTGCATGATCTTGAGTGAATAAGATCACTCAAACATAAAGATAACCAAAATGTGGATGGCTGTAATATTTTGTCTTGAGTTTAGCTTTCAAAATGTTCTGCCAACCTTTGAGTACAATTATAATGTATGGCCAGGATTAGAGAAAAACAGCCCAGCCATGTGAACATTACTAGCAAATCAGAGTTACACATGCATCTAGTTATATTTGGAATTAAGCGCTCCACTCAAAGCTTTGTCATTGGGCGGTCTTCCTAGTTTACAATTGTTCACCTGTCGGTGGAAGGTGATATTGTATTTTTTCCCTTAAAGGGGCATTATGGCGAAAAAATTTAAAATGTAAAATATGTGCAAAGATATACAAATAAGAAGTACATTTTTTCCAGAGTAAAATGAACCATAAATTACCATAAATTACTTTTCTCCTATGTTGCTGTCACACACAGTAGGTAGTAGAAATCTGACAGAAGCGACAGGTTTTGGACTAGTCCATCTCTTCATGGGGGATTCTCAGAGATTTATTTATTTTCAAAAGCACTTCGTGAATGGCAGTTGCTCTGTCCAACTGCCAAAAAACTGTGTAGCGAGCAGGGAAGCTGGCCAGCATCATTGTTTAAATCCTTTTTAGGGAATATCTTTATAAAGAATAAAAGCATTGCTGAGAATCCCCTATGAAGAGCTGGGCTAGTCCAAAACCTGTCGCTTCTGTCAGATTTCTACCACCTACTGTGAGTGACAGCAACATAGGAGAAAAGTAATTTATGGCTCATTTTACTTTGGAAAACACATACTTATTATTTGTATATGTTTGCACATATTTCACGACCCGACCTGACCACACACACACAACCTATCTAACCTATCTCTACCCATTATTAGTCCAACTCCCCCCCAACTCCTAGAGCTAGTTAGAGATGGCCCGAACCTCCAATTTTCGGTTCGCAAAAAGTCGGTTCGCACAAACTTTCGCAAATCGCAATAGACTTCAATGGGGAGGCGAACTTTGAAAACTAGAAACATTTATGCTGGCCACAAAAGTGATGGAAAAGATGTTTCAAGGGGTCTAATACCTGGAGGGGGGCATGGCGGAGTGGGATAGACGCCAAAAGTCCTGGGGAAAAATCTGGATTGGACGCAAAGCAGCGTTTTAAGGGCAGAAATCACATTGAATGCTAAATTGCAGGCCTAAAGTGCTTTAAAACATTTTGCATGTGTATACATCAATCAGGGAGTGTAATTAGAGTACTGCTTCACACTGACACACCAAACTCACTGTGTAACACACCGCAAACAGCTGTTTGCGTAGTGACGGCCGTGCTGGACGGTTCCCTCTCTTCCATTGTTAAAGCTTACATCTATTTTTTTTAAATACTTGTTCTGCTTGCTGAATCTTTTATGGAGGGCAAGTCTGCCATTGCGAATGACAAACGGGTAATGGCCGGGGAATACTGGTTGATTCTGGTCTGAAGTGGGAGCCTAAGAAACGGCTACCACCACCACACATCCAAGGAAGGCAGCAGGCACGCTGTGGGCAAAGGAGCAGGAACAGCTACCACACATCCAAGGAAGGCAGCAGGCATGGCATGCACGTCCCGAGGTAGTGACCAAAAATAACAATACAGGAGGACTTGCAAGGCCCTGCTGTATATGTGAGATGAATCAACTTTAAATCCTTTAAACGAGAATTTATTATGGAGGGCAAGTCTGCCATCCATTCAAGTGAAAGGTATGCACTGACTGCCAGGTATAATACAATGTGCAGTCAAAGATGCAGTGAAAGGTATGCAGTGACTGCAAACAGCTGTTTGTGTAGTGACGGCCGTGCTGGACTGGTGCGCACCATGTTTTGTCCGTTTTGTCCATATCGGGGGGGGGGGGGGATGAAGTGAAAGGGATGCACTGACTTGACTAATACAATGTGCAGCCACACAGGTGCAGTTAACAGGTATGCACGGAGTGGTATATCACACTGCGTGCGCTCACGTAGGTAGGTGGGTGCACTGAGCACAACAGGTAGGTATATGGAGTGATGAGGTGGGTGCACTGAACACAACAGGTAGATATATGCAGTGATGGGTCTTACAATGTGCACCTGTCACACACAGACAGGTAGCGGACAGGCACAGTGACACTGCGTGCGCTCAACTCACGTAGGTAGGTGGGTGCACTGTGAACAACAGGTAGGTATATGTAGTAATGGGTATTACAATGTGCACCTGTCACACACAGACAGGTAGCGGACAGGCACAGTGACACTGCGTGCACTCAACTCACGTAGGTAGGTGGGTGCACTGTGAACAACAGGTAGGTAGGTATATGCAGTAATGGGTATTACAATGTGCAGCTGCCGGTCACACACACAGGTAGTCACAATGTGCTGGGCCTGGCTGGCAGTGGCACACACATAGTATGAATTAGCAAGGCTGTCTATGCAACACAAGTGTCAGTGGGACACACAGAAAAAAAAATAGATCACAAGAACAAGATTAGCTCTCAAAAGAGCTGTTGTGGGGTGCTATTTTAGCAATAAGAATCAGCAAGGAGCAAGCTAAGAAGCCTTCAAGAGCCTAACTAATCTTTTCCTATGAGAGTCTGCTCTGTCTGCAGCAGCTGTTCCTTCTCTATTTACTGCAGGCACACGCGTGAGTATAATGGCCGGCGGTGCCTGCCTTTTATAAGGGTGGGAGTGTAGCCTGATTGGCTACAATATGCCTGCTGACTGTGATGTGGAGGGTCAAAGTTGACCCTCATGATGCACTATGGAGAAAAGTTCCCGGTTTGCCTCGATCGCGAACCACGGAAGTTCGCCAGGAACCGTTCGCCGGCAAACCGTTTGGGCCATTTCTAGACCTAGCACATATATCCCCCGGTCGCTATTATGCTTACACCTTGTCTAGTGCTCTTTTCCATCGTAAATAGAATTTTTACTCCAAACCTAATATAACCCCACCACCACCGCTTGCTGTTAACCTCCTTAGCGGTAACCCCGTGCTGGACACGGGGTAAGCCGCCGGAGGGTGCCGCTCAGGCCCTGCTGGGCCGATTTTCATAATTTTTTTTTTTGCTGGACGCAGCTAGCACTTTGCTAGCTGCGCCAGCACTCTGATCGCCGCCGGCCCCCGCCCGATCGCCGCTATTTGCTGCGGCGCGCGGCCCCCCCCCCCCCCCAGACCCCAGCGCTGCCTGGCCAATCAGTGCCAGGCAGCGCCGAGGGGTGGCCCGGGACTCCCAATGACGTCCCGACGTCAGTGACGTCGGTGACGTCATCCCGCCCCGTCGCCATGGCGACGGGGGAAGCCCTCCAGGGAATCCCGTTCTATGAACGGGATTTCCTGATCGGAGATCGCCGAAGGCGATCGAAGCGGGCGGGGGGATGCCGCTCAGCAGCGGCTATCATGTAGCGAGCCCTCGGCTCGCTACATGATTAAAAAAAAAATTTTTTTTTAAAAAAACTGCTGCGCTCCCTCCTGGCGGTATTTTTCATACCGCCAAGGAGGTTAATAAATGCCATTCCCTGCACCTTGCAGAACATTAGAGCAGGGGAGTAACCATCAGTGCCATGAGGCTTGGTGCCAGATTGGGGGGGATCCATGAACCCGGGCCACTTTTGGAAGGGCATTTACTCATCCACCCTACCACACTCTGCTGCTCCCAGAAGCTGTTCTCTTCTGTCGCCGCAGGTGAGGTAAAAAAAAAAAACACACAACCATCTTCACGTCTGGCTGAGACTCAGGAGCACTATGCAGTGTAGCATAGAATAATAATCCCAACATTTGTATAGCGCTATTCTCCTGCTGGACTTAAGTGCTCAAGAGCTGCAGCGACTAAGGGTGCGTTTAAGGGGCCACCCTGCAGTGTTAGGAAGTCTTGCCCAAGGACTCCTTACTGAACAGGTACTGACCCTATCCAGGATTCGAACTCTGGTCTCCCATGTCAAATGCAGAGACTTAACCAGTACACTATCCAGCCACCGGCATTGCCTGGGACTGGCTGCCAGTAAGGATGTGACATGACGCGGTATAGCACTCCCAGGAAAGTATGCTCCCTAGTTGGGGGTAGATTTGAAAGGGAACCACGAAGGAAAAGAGAGGGGACAAGAGAATAACACAGTATGCAAGGGATAATGGGTGATGAAGCATCATGGTCAGAACTGCTAAGAGTGTTTTTGGCTGAGCAAAACTGGGATATTTGCCTAAAGCAACCAATCGTAATTCTTGTTTGGATAAAAAGTTTACATTTTGTTTTAGGCATTTTTGATTAAGTTTTCTTTAAATCTACCTTGATAAGTCAGCCACAATGTGTATCCCTTTACTACAAGGTCCAAAACTGGCTTGTGGTACCAGGTTACCACTGGGTGTCCGGCTGGTCTTTTACAGTCTTTACCCACATGGTCTGTGATGGTGCAGAATGGTCGATACATGCAGATAGACACCCAGTATAAAAAGTTAGAACTGTGCTGAAGAAAGCATGCAGAGATAAATCATACACCACTATCAGGTAATGCAGCTTACAAAGAACAGAGAGGAACACAGAATGCATACAGGAAATCACAATACCATAGAGATCATTGCAGCACTTTACATACACAATGACATCTTGTGGTTGGTTTATGATACTTAAAGTTTAAATAATCCTGTTGATGCTACCAGGAGTACTAAAGGAGTCCACTTGCTTTTGCACTGAACACACCTGAATAACATTTAACCCTGCTTACCTGCAGAGCTGTGTAACCGGCAGAACGCCTCCTTTCCTCCTCCTCGTTGTTCCGGCCGTCTTCTCCTGCAGTCAGCATCTATCTTCATGATTCTCCCTCCATCCTGCACAGGAGGCGGCTGACTTTGACTGGCAGCCTCCGAAACGTGTCAGTTCCTCCAAACTCTGTTAATCTTCCATTTTTTTTTCTACTCTTCCCTTTAAAAGAAGACAGAAGAAAAAAAAATACATGACGGAAGTGTTGTAGCTGGAAAGGCTGATAAAAGTTCCCCAGATAACATCTCTCTTCTGACTTGATTTAATAAACCTGCAGTTCTACTTTGTCAAATCCCCTCCGTTTTATACTGCCAAAGTGAATGGAAATGAAACAATTGAAGGAAAGCCTGAGAAGGGAGACAGGGAGATGAGAGGGGGTGAGGGAACCTGTTTGTATAACAATGACTCGATTTAAATGTCAGAAGCGTTTTAACTTGATGCTGATAAACATAAGCTTGTCTGTGGCCTTGTGAATGCACTTTACCCTTGAATGCAGGGCCTGTGATATTTCCATACTCTACACATCCCTGCTGCCATAAACACAGCCATGCTTATCATTGGATAATTATATATGCCAATGGCTAGTTAGAGGCTGGAAGGTGATGTTGAGAGGATTAGCTCTTCGGCTAAACAATCGTTAAGCATGCCGACTCATTAAACTATTTGATGCACAAAATTGCCGCTAAGGACTGATTTGAAGGGATTACTGCTATGGTAAACCGTAATTAACAGTTTATAACTGTGGTTCTTGTTTTTTCTAATTATGCTTCAGGAGAGGAGGAAGTGTAATATTTGTAAGCGCGGTGGGTTTATGTCTGGTGCACGGCTGGGAAATTCTCAAGGCTGGCCTGATTGGGCACTAATTTCTTGAGGTAAAACAAATGAGTTCTGGTGCAGCAAGGCTAAGTACCAGAATATCATCGTTCAGAGGCAAATCATACCTTGAAATGCTCAGCCTGACCTTGCAAGAGGCAACTGGAAACCTTTAATAACAGAGATACTTTAACATGGAAATGAAAAACGCAACTTTGTCCATTTAGCATGACAACATTAAAAACAATCTCTGGCCCCAAAAAAGTTTGAATGGCAATACATATATGTAGTCTTTGCACTGTGTACAGTTAGATGAACTAGTGCTGGGCGTAATAATGGAAAAAAATACGCTGACGGATCATTACGCGTAATTTTACGCATTACGTAATTACGGTTACGGCGTAAACATTTATCTACGTTCATGTCTGTAATTACGCATGGTCCTTACGCAATTACGCGTAAGAATACCGTAATGCAGGTTGTTCCTGCACAGTCTTACGCGTAATTTTCCTACTAGCAATTCATGCGTATGGTCATGCTCCCAAGCGGAAAAGTTGACACATGGATCAATGTTAGGTAGCCGCCGACTTTAAGGGTTAATAGCAAAGCCCCCTTAAATGCTAAGAGCTTCAAATTTGGAGAATATATTAAGGAGATCAGAAGGAATAAGAGGAAAAAACATTTTTTCAAAAAGACCTTATAGTTTTTCAGAAAATCGATTTTAAAATTTCAAAGGAAAAATGTATACATTTAAAAACCCACCGACTTTAACGGTTAATAGCAAAGCCTGCTTAAAATTTAGGAACACCAAATTCCCAGGGTATATTAAGGGGATCAGTGGGAATAAGAGGAAAAACATTTTTTTTCAAAAAGACCTTATAGTTTTTGAGAAAATCGATTTTTAAGTTTCAAGGGCAAAAATGTCTTTTAAATGCAGAAAATGTCCGTTTTTTTTGCACAGGTAACGATAGTGTATTATTTTCATAGATTCCCCCAAGTGGGAAGAGTTTTACTTACTTCGTTCTGAGTGTGGGAAATATAAAAAAAAACGACGTAGGGTCCCCCCTCCCAGACCTCTTTAACCCCTTGTCCCCATGCAGGCTGGGATAGCCAGAATGCGGAGCACCGGCCACATGGGGCTCCGCACCCTGACTATACCAGCCCGCATGGTCCATGGATTGGGGGGTCTCGGAAGAGGAGGGGCAGCCAAGCTTTCCCCTCCCCCTCCAAGCCCTTGTCCAATCCAAGGACAAGGGGCTCTTCTCCACCTCCGATGGGTGGTGGAGGTGGAGGCCGCGATTTTCTGGGGGGGGGGGGTTCATGGTGGCATCTGGGAGTCTCCTTTAAAAAGGGGTCCCCCAGATGCCCACCCCCCCCTCCCAGGAGAAATGAGTATAGGGGTACTTGTACCCCTTACCCATTTCCTTTAAGAGTTAAAAGTAAATAAACACACAAACACTTAGAAAAAGTATTTTAATTGAACAAAAAATATAACCACGAAAAAAGTCCTTTAATATTCTTAATTAACCATTAATACTTACCTGTCCCTTTAAATAAATGATCCCTCGCAATAGCCTCGGAAATATTCTATCAGTTACAATGTAACAAAGTTATTACAATGTAACAACTTTGTTACATTGTAACTACGCCGCACCCGACGTCACTCGCCGCTCAGCCGCCGCATACACTTACGCGTCCTTGCAGGACGCTAAGTCCCCGCCGGCTCCCGCTGTCCACCCCGCCCACATCTGTCACCCACATGTGGGTGACATGTGGGAGAGGCGGGGAGGGCAGCGGGAGCCGGCGGGGACTTAGCGTCCTGCACGGACCCGACAGAGCTCTGAGCTAAGGGGAGGGGAAAGCTTGGCTGCCCCTCCCCTTCCGAGACCCCCCAATCCATGGACCATGCGGGCTGGTATAGTCAGGGTGCGGAGCCCCACGCGGCCGGTGCTCCGCATTCTGGCTATCCCAGCCTGCATGGGGGACAAGGGGTTAAAGAGGTCTGGGAGGGGGGACCCTACGTCGTTTTTTTTTATATTTCCCACACTCAGAACGAAGTAAGTAAAACTCTTCCCACTTGGGGGAATCTATGAAAATAATACACTATTGTTACCTGTGCAAAAAAAACTGACATTTTCCGCATTTAAAAGACATTTTTGCCCTTGAAACTTAAAAATCGATTTTCTCAAAAACTATAAGGTCTTTTTGAAAAAAAATGTTTTTCCTCTTATTCCCACTGATCCCCTTAATATACCCTGGGAATTTGGTGTTCCTAAATTTTAAGCAGGCTTTGCTATTAACCGTTAAAGTCGGCGGGTTTTTAAATGTATACATTTTCCTTTGAAACTTTAAAATCAATTTTCTGAAAAACTATAAGATCTTTTTGAAAAAATGTTTTTTCCTCTTATTCCTTCTGATCTCCTTAATATATTCTCCAAATTTGAGGCTCTTCGCATTTAAGGGGGCTTTGCTATTAACCCTTAAAGTCGGCGGCTTTTTTAAATTATACGGGAGCGTAATATTACGCGATTACGGCAGACTGTGTAATTTCAATAGGAGTTTACGGTCTTACGCGTAATTTGATATGCGTAATAA
The DNA here is from genome assembly GCF_040937935.1 of Hyperolius riggenbachi. Classification (NCBI taxonomy): domain Eukaryota; kingdom Metazoa; phylum Chordata; class Amphibia; order Anura; family Hyperoliidae; genus Hyperolius; species Hyperolius riggenbachi. The sequence continues at coordinate 107,504,866 of NC_090652.1, forward strand.
CGTAACTTGCAGTCTACGCGTAATTAATTACGTGTAATACCGTAACCTTACACGTAACGCTTACGGTGCATTTGTAGTGAATTACGATGCGTAATTACGCTAATGCGTAATTTTGGCCCAGCACTGAGATGAACAAATAAAGTTTACACTTGATAAATCGTAGTGGGTAGAACAGACGCACATTCATATCTGTAGTAGCACCTCCATCTTTCTACTCATGCTGAAGCCTTGCAAGTACACCCTCAGCATTGTGTCCTCCCCTCCTCTGCCCTGCCCCTCCCCCTCCTGTCTAGATCAAATTACATCTCTTTTCACACTATGTAGGAGAGAGAAGACACAGAAGAACAGCTGCAGCCTGTCTTATCATGTATGTTTGCAATAATTCTTATTTCTGATGTCTTGCCTGCTTGACTGGATTATATTACATACATAGGAGCAGAGCATGGGGGTTGGCGTTATTACATCAATCCCCTTGCATCCTTTGCACCTATGGTTTGGAAAGAAAAAAAATTGCTCAGGCCCAATTTCACACTGGGGCCTGCGATTTCAAGACCAAAGGTGGAATATGGACCCTAGGGGAGAGAAAAATCACACTTTATTATGTGTGATTTAATATATCTTGGCAACTTATTAGGTTTAAAGAGGCGCTGTTAGCCAAACTATGCCAGGAAAAAAAAAACACACATCAGGTAAATACTTGCTCTACTAACAGATGTTTTGCACTGTCCACGTTTTTTATTTCAGTGACATTTTTATAGTAAAATTAAGATAATTCTGTTTGTGTCAGGGGCTATCGTGGCTCCCACAGGATGAAGCCAATCCTGATGTAATTTCCTCCCTTACTCCCCTATGGTATCTGTGCTGACGTCACCAGGAGCGTACTGCGCAGGCGCAGACTGTACTGGGCCTGCGCAATGCACTCCTGGTGATGTCAGCGGGAGAGAGGATGTGGCCATGCAGGCGCAGTGGTTTTCCGATTTTAAAGTCGGAAACACCAGAAGTAAACCGGAGGCAGGGACCGGAGCATCGTTGAGTGGCAGCGCGGGCACAAGACGTCTGCGGGGGACCATTAGAAGCCCCAGGTAAGTTCAAATCCCTTTCCCCCTACCCCCTACAGTACTCCTTTAAAGCAAACTGTAATTTATAATTTAGGTACTTAATACATTGGGACAACGTACATGAACTGCTCAAACAACTGCATTATACAAAACACATCTGTGATTGCAGTTTTACAAAAACATCAGACTGTATTGTGCCTGCTTGGAAAAACCACAACATGGCTTCCACTGAAATGCAGCCGTACCACATAACTCTATGGTGGCTGGAGATAGGCCTGTGACATGCAGAATATTCAAGATGTGTGTTAGGAGGTACCCAAGGGAAGTGAAAATAAATATAAAAGTGGAAAGTATAATACTTACCTCACCAACTCGTGACTCAGATAGGTAATTTTAACCCTTAGACTGCTGCCTAAAGCGGACTTCTATAGGAGTTCTTGTAACCCAATATTTCCTTGCCGTAGACGTCTAAAAGGCATTAAGTACAAAGTTTAGGCTCAGTGCCAACTTTCTGCTTTACTTGAAATAGGCAAATAATTCTAAGATGATGCAAAATTATGCAAGTGTTACTGCAAATCTATGCAGCTTGAAGATAGACCAATCAAATGCTTTCAGTGCAAGATTTGATTAGCCCATTTTTACAATGGATTTTCATAATAATTAGCATAATTCTCAATTATCTCAAATGTATTTGCATCCCTGCTGACTAATGCGGAATTTGGTAGATGTAGATTTGGGCATTTCATAAACACAATACAAACATAGTTTGCACTGGCGTGGATGTGGATCTTACAATGTACAGTAAATCTGCATAAGTTCATGGAAAAGTATGTACCAGTTGAACATTCATTTTACACTTACACGGTAATAATAGCATTTGTAGTTTTATGCAGGGGTCGTAACTAGAAATCACTGGGCCCCCTGCGAATCTTTGGATGGGGCCCCCTTCTCTCGCTTTCTGCACACTGAATAGGGACTGTCTACAAATGTTTGTCTGCAAGACTTTGTATGATTACTTATTAGTGGCTAAGTGATGCAGTCATTAGATCAATTGTGCAGAGATCAGAAAGATTTTTTCTCTCCGTGTCCTTAGTTGTCAGTCTCTCAGGACAGGGAAAATAAACTTCTCTCCCCATGGCGCCACCAGGAGCTTCTTGGCCCTCCTGCAGATGCATTCCTTGCAGGGTCTATTGTTATGCCCCTTGTTCTATGCATATAAAGCTTTGTGGACATCAACATTAAACAATAATTCAGCATGCTTTAGACATACAGGGATTGGCCATTAACCTCCCTGACGGTACGATTATTTCCAGTCCAGATTGTAGGGTCTAAAAAAGTTGCATTTTTTTTTTGCACACTTGGTACCAGAACACATTTTCCAGATTTTCTGTGAAACTGTGTGGCTGCATAGGGAGATGGGAAGTTGTAGCTCACCCAGGCAGTAATGGGACCGCCAATGTTTAGGAAGATTTTGGCACAGAATGATCTAGAATCTAGTAACAAAGCCATAAAGGCCCATTCAAGTTGTAGATTTTCTGCCCCACTGAAATCCATTCTGCTATATATGGCCAGGATTTCTTTTTTTTTTTTTTATATAAATGTACTGTGAGTGTCCATGATATGTAGGGCTGTCGCAAGGCCCAGGGGCAAACCCAAAGGTGGGGATTCCTGAAGGGTCTTCCTCAGCCACACATAATACAGTATAATAATATGGTAGGATATCATGCAGGGCGGAGCAGTGCTTTTCGGCGCTGCTAGATTTTGGGCGCAGCCGGCGCCACCATAGACTATAAAGGGAATCACAACTGAGCGGCGCTCAGTGAGTAACGTCGGCGCCATCAGAAGACAGAGCTGAGGTTGCTTAAAAAACACAATAATTCGGCCTCCAGCAATCGCTGGAAGCTGAAGTATATCATTCCCCCACTAGCTATGGCGGCCTGGAGGGGTAATAGTAATTAATACGGCCCGGACTTGTGCATTGCAGGATCAGCCATATAACAGCTGGATCCTGCGCCCAAGTCGATTTCAAATGTATGCCATGCAGGATACACACAATGCAATTTCCTGTACAACTGACAGGATCTGACAATTATTTCCTAAATGTTCAATCTGCTTCAGATCGACAACAGGATTGATCAGGAGCAGCTTAAATACAGATAATAATGAGGACAGCCGACATTGGTAATGAAGGGGAAAGGGAAGCATTCACACAGCAGGGCACAGGGCTGTGCTCATACCTGACTCTGTTAAGTTCCCCAGAGCTGCTCCATGCTCTGTACACACACTGCTGCTCCATCCAAAGTCAGCTGTAGCAGGGAAAGAAAGGGGGCAGAGCATCACATAGAGCAGGCAGCAGCACTGTGTTGTGAGTTGCAGGATGCCTGCAGTTATTCTGGTGTCTCAACTTGGGCCTGTCCCCAGACACTGCACCGGCCCTGGCCTGAGGGGGGATTCTGGGCAGCTGTAATCACCCCCTGCGTTTGCCTATGTGGCCCATACTGCTCTGTGTGTTCAGTCAATGACTGGCCAGTTCCGTGGCAGCAGTCCCCAAGTCCCATTCACTAGCCACAACAACCCCTTCCCAACCCAGTGGGATGTGGGTGAATGGCAGCTCAGTCATCTCAGGAATCCTGATTTGGAGGGGTGGTGACCGTGATGCACATGACTAAACTTTTACCATATTGTTCAAACTTGGGACATACCATATGACAAGTAAGTTGAAAAAAAGGATGGAATGAGTGGGGCGAATACGAATAGAAAATCTGCAGCTGAAAACGGATTCCAACCTCACTTCCTTGTTTATTATACAGCGTTCAGGATTGCTGTAATTTTATATTAGCACATATTTTAGCTACGGTTCTTAGTTCTTATCTGATAATTGAGGTTTGACTGCCTGCAGCACCTTGTGCCTCTTCTCATTCTGTACAAATACACTACAAGTGGATTTACATATTTAATAAACTCAGCCAGCCTTATTTTCCTTCCCACTGACATGAATCACTAAACTATATCAATGGAAAATTTTTTAATAACATTTAATTAGTCGTGACGCACTCTAAAGGGTATTGTATTACTTTATCGCCGTGAAAGCGCTGACCACTGCCGGCTGCGTGCCGGGGCCACTCTGCGCACACTTGATGCGGTTCTGCACTGCCTGTTGGCAACGCTTTCTCTTGTCACTGAAAGTCAACAGGTCTCACAAGCGGGTCTCTTTTTGTCTCCTCATTATGACGGTATTATAATTGCTGTAATTACCACCAGACTTGTTTTTGAAACTTAAAAATGGAAATTCTCCCCAGCCTCCAGACTGCTGACAAGCAGTGAATAATCAAGGTAACGCAAAGGCCATGCAAATCAGAACAAAAAAAAAGGTTTGTATTTACATATTCATCATTTTCATTTTTCTAATAGAGGTGAGAATGCATGCAAGGGAGGAGCAGAATTAATTAAATCTATACACACAGAATACTAGCATTAACAGTTTCTTGTGCAGACTGCTTGCACTGAGAGAGGAGCAGTTTCTCAGAAAACTAAAAATGGAGAGGATCGTCTTGACACGGTACAAGGGCAGGGTAGGAAAAGGGCAAATAAGGAGCTGCCGCTTAGCCCTGACAATGATAGCACAGTCAGGAACTGCTCAGAGAGAGAGAGAGAGAGGGAGAGAGAGACATTTTCAGGTCACTTCCGGTTTTCTATCCAGATATCCGAATCCGGCCGGATATTGGGTTCGGATATCTGAATTTACTCGGATACCAAAAAGTTCGGATTCGGATATCCGATTCGGATCCGGATATCTGGGTATCCGGATCCGGATCAATTCGGATTTTGAAAAGGGGTATCCGAGCAGCACAGGCGGCAAATGTTCTTCTGTGCATCAGGAAGAGCAAACACCTTGCTGGGAGGGCCAATGCTCATCAGTTTGTTGGGAGGAGCAAGCCTATTCAGTGGACATTGCTCATTAATTCATTTGTAAATGCAAGCATCATGAGGGCGGGGTGGGGACTGGGATAATGATGGACATACCAAGAAAAGCTAACACTGTGCTCAGGGGCAATTGTTCATCAATACATCAGGAACAACAACAACCATACTCAGAGGTTGAATTTTCATCAGGAACAGCAAACTTCATACATTGGGGCAAATGTTTACCAATGCATCAATAGGAGCAAACAATACATGGTTAGGGATAGTGATGGCCATGTCTAGGAGAACTCAAGGAGAAGCATGTGACTTGTTTGACCAGCTAATAGATTTGCAAAGCTCTGATTTGCGGTGGTCACATCCTGCTTTAGCACATGATCATGACTAGCAAATCAGAGACTTACATATCTCGATGCAACATGAAGAGTGACTATCCTGCTCAGGGGGAAATTTACATATATAATTACATAGTTATTTTGGTTGAAAAAAGACATACGTCCATCGAGTTCAACCAGTATAAAGTACAACACCAGCCTGCTCCCTCACATATCCCTGTTGATCCAGAGGAAGGCGAAAAAACCCTTACAAGGCATGGTCCAATTAGCCCCAAAAAGGGAAAAATTCCTTCCCGACTCCAGATGGCAATCAGATAAAATCCCTGGATCAACATCATTAGGCATTACCTACTGTACTCTTACTGTAAAGAACCCTTTCCTAAATAAATGGCTAAAACGTTTTTCCTCCATGCGCAGATCATGTCCTCTAGTCCTTTGAGAAGGCCTAGGGACAAAAAGCTCATCCGCCGAGCTATTATATTGCCCTCTGATGTATTTATACATGTTAATTAGATCCCCTCTAAGGCGTCTTTACTCTAGACTAAATAAACCCAGTTTATCTAACCTTTCTTGATAAGTGAGACCTTCCATCCCACGTATCAATTTTGTAGCTCGTCTCTGCGCTATCTGCAATATCTTTTTTGTAATGTGGTGCCCAGAACTGAATTCCATATTCCAGATGTGGCCTTGCTAGAGAGTTAAACAGGGGCAATATTATGCTAGCATCTCGAGTTTTTATTTCCCTTTTAATGCATCCCAAAATTTTGTTAACTTTAGCTTACCAACACATCAAAACAGAGGGAAGAGTACATTTCTCAGGGTCAAATGGTGGGCAGTGCATACAAAAAAAAAAAAAGCAAACATGCTGAAGCCCAAGCTGGGTGTGCAGGGGTTAAAGTGCAAATAATAGACTGCATGCTCACTCTTGTCCTCTTGTCTCTTTCACTCACACAGAGAGACAACTCCTGACTTACTGAAGTGCCAGCTCAGGCCAGGGACAGGTCTCAGCACTGACCATTTGACTGCTGAAGATGGCGCAATTGAGCCTGCGCAGTGAGCTGCAGACAATGTGGCCTCAAGGTCGGCCTCTGCACCGCGCGGGAAGCCCGGGATGGCGGCGGAGAGCGGAGCGATGTGCGGTGATATGTGCTGCTGTAAGGCCGTGGAAGCAATGGTAGAACAGTGAAAAGCACTCTTGCCTTGCAGAGCTTCAGTTTCCTCCCACATCCCAAAAACATGCTAGCAAGTTTATTGGTTGCTACAATTAGCTTTATATTATTGTAACGATTCAGTTGTGATCTCCTGTGAAGGACAGTTGGTGACATTAATTGTTTGATGCACTCTGTAAAGTGTTGTGGAAAATGCCTGAGCTATATAAATACTTGATATTGTATGAACACAACCTACACAGCTCTTCCTCACAAAAAAACATTACAGAAAAAAGTAATATTAATAAACAAAAACAAACTTGTAACATGTGCAGCCCTTATACCCCCTGCTATTGTAGTGTTCTTCATTAGAGTTCCCTTATTACAGTGTCCTCAGGTACAGTGCTCTCCATAACTCCTCATCTATCCAATTCTTATTATACTTGCAATTATAGTGTCCTCCATTATTCTTCCCCCATATAATGCTCCCCTCTTGTGGTGCTCCTCCCATTTAGTTTCTAAAGGTTTTTTTTTTAAACAGGCACTGCACACATAGCATAAAGTTCACCCAAACAGGCCCGGATTTACCACACAGGAGCCTATAGGCACAGATGTCCTGGCACCATAGACTTCACCCTCCATGAACCTACAAACCACCACCAAACTACACCATGAGTGTGCTGACTTTGCCAGCTGTCACTTCTCCCTTACTTTCCTTGCATACTTTCCTTAGTATTAGGTAGCCAGAAGTACCCTCAACAGTAAGTAGATAGAGGTGCCCCCAAGTATTAGGTAGCTAGAGGAACCTCAGTATTGCCCCTGACTGAAGGGAAATCTCATCAGTGGAATGCCAAGAGTAGGGTTAGTAACCTCTCATTTACACTCTCATCAGGACTCTGCATATGAAAGGAGGGAGGGAGGCGCTTGGGAAGGGGAATAAGCCGCCTTTCCATCATAAGGCACCTATAGGCACGTGCCTACAGTGCCTTATGGTAAATCTGGCCCTGACCCCAAACATTGGGGAAATTGCAAATAAATAGCCAAGGAGGTACAATGCATAGTAGGCACAACAGGTACAATTTCAAGAACATAAGAAAACACATGAAAATACAAACCATAAGATACAAGAGACATAATAACCAGTGGTCAGACAAGTGGGCAAGGAATAAACCACATTGCAGAGTTTATCAACGTCCAGAGAATAAGGATATATATAAGTCCAAGAAATACTCCAACCCTGCAAATTAAATAGTTTAGGAGAAATACAATGTATAGGCCAAGTCCTCATTACATGCATAATCTATCCACAATTACCAAGTCTTTTGAAAATGGTCCAATCTGTTACTCATGATTTCCAGCATTCTCTCCTATACCATGAAATTATGCACTCTGTGAATCACTGGCTTCAAGACCAAATCATGCTTGCAGCATTGGGAGGCCAAATAGGATTTAGCTACTATTACAGTAAACTGTATAAGGTGGTGTGCCAGGAATTTAGTCCCTCCTTTCTTATGGCACTCCTTCCCTTTAGTGCACCCACCATGCAATGCTCCTCCCCATACAGTATTTCTGCTTTTAGTGCTCCACCCATATAGTGCTCCGGTAGGTGTTCTGCTTCCCAGTGAATAGCTTGCACCCCCAATTTTTCAAGGCAAACTAGTCCAGACTGGAGCCTCCCACATCTCCTCTGCTCTGCCTTTCTCCACCACATGACCATGATGATGTAAGAAGAGTTTAGAGGACTGGGAAGACGCATGAGGGGGTGAAGTATGTATTGCACATTTTTCATCAGTCTGCAAGAGAGAGGTGGGCCTCTATCACCTGGACCAGATTTTTTGGGCTATCAGTGCTACAAACAGCCCTGGATTTGATTTTCCTCAGTGATATCCTTTTATTTTTTAATCAATCCCCTTATATCATCTTCTTACCTTTTCAGCATGTAACAAGTAAAAATGTACTAAGTATTCAACAAAAAAATAATGTCAGAGTTAACTTTATCTAAATTATTCTGAGATTTCTCTTTTCCTTGTGGTGTGCTGAAAAAGTTATCTTTTTCTCACCCTGTCTATGGCAGCAGAATTCATAATAATCATTACAAAACTTTTGTGCATCTTTGCCATGGTATAGTGACATTTAGAAGTTCACACTGAATCAGCTGGCTTGATAAGAAAGTGAGTGGTAGTCCCTGTTGTAAATAATACATATGAAACTGAGGCACTGATAAGAAATTTAGCTTGGTTATGGGCACTTCAACACAAACTTGCTTTGTTTATAATTAGCCTGTCTGACACCTTCTCCATTGTCATCAAGTGTCAATGGTGTTTATCAGTAGTGTCTGCTTGTCCCAGTTATCATGGCTATAGGACTCTCACGTGCTGCTTACAGAAACCTTTGAACCTGAATACAGGGTGTCCAATATATCTGACACTGGTGACAAGTTTTCCATAGAGGAGATCTCAGGGCATGTGACCACACTCTCTGCACAACACCAGGCCAAGTCCACGATATCTTTGGTTTTAAACTGAAAACCTGCTGCACATACCTGAACAATCCAAGACAGGCCCGGATTTACATCACAGGAGCCTATAGGCACATATATCCTGGCACCCTAGACTTTGCCCTCCATAAACCTACAAACCCCCACCAAACTACACTGCAAGTGTGCTGGCTGCTCAGGGGTCCCTTCTTGACATAGGTAGTTACTACAAGTGCTCGTTAATAATGAGGGTACCTCTAACTACCTAATACTAAGTAGTTAGTGATGCCCTTGACTGAAAGGGGATCTTGCAGTAGAATGTCGAGGCCCAGACGAGTAACCTCTCAGTTACACTCTGCTTGGGACTCTGCATAGGGCAGGAGGGAGGCACTTGGGGATGGGAGTGAGCCACCTCTCCATGATCAGGTGCCTTAAGGCATGTGCCTACAGTACCTTGTGGTAAATCCAGTCCTGGTCCAAGATGCTGATCCAAACTGTTAAGACACTTGGCTTAGTGCACTTGCCAAATAGAGAGAAACCGTTATTGTAGATGCCACCCTAAATCTACATGCTTCAGTATGTAAGCTGCCCCTTGTTTTACTGCCACATGAGAGTACAATAAACAGAAGCCTGGTAGTTGCACATCTTGGTGCTCCTTGTACAGAACTTATTTTTCTAAACCAGTTTTGTCAGCCTGGACATACAGTGGTTTGCAAAACTATTTGGCCCTCTTAAAGTTTTCCACATTTTGTCATATTACTGCCACAAACATGAGTCAATTTTATTGGAATTCCACGTGAAAGACCAACACAAAGTGGTGTACATGTGAGAAGTGGAACGAAAATCATACACGATTCCAAACATTTTTTTTTTACAAATAAATAACTTCAAAGTGGGCTGTGCGTAATTATTCAGCCCCCTTTGGTCTGAGTGCAGTCAGTTGCCCATAGACATTGCCTGATGAGTGCTAATGACTAAATAGAGTGCACCTGTGTGTAATCTAATGTCAGTACAAATACAGCTGCTTTGTGACAGCCTCAGAGGTTGTCTAGGAGAATATTGGGAGCAACAACACCATGAAGTCCAAAGAACACACCAGACAGGTCAGGGATAAAGTTATTGAGAAATTTAAAAGCAGGCTTAGGCTACAAAAAGATTTACAAAGCCTTGAACATCCTACGGAGCACTGTTCAAGCGATCTTTCAGAAATGGAAGGAGTATGGCACAACTGTAAACCTACCAAGACAAGGCCGTCCACCTAAACTCACAGGCCGAACAAAGAGAGCGCTGATCAGAAATGCAGTGGCCCATGGTGACCCTGGACGAACTGCAGAGATTTACAGCTCAGGTGGGAGACTCTGTCCATAGGACAACTATTAGTCATGCACTGTACAAAGTTGGTCTTTATCGAAGAGTGGCAAGAAGAAAGCCATTGTTAACAGAAAAGCATAAAAAGTCCCATTTGCAGTTTGCCACAAGCCATGTGGGAGACACAGCAAACATGTGGAAGAAGGTGCTCTGGTCAGATGAGACCAAAATTGAATATTTTGGCCAAAATGCAAAACGCTATGTGTGGTGGAAAACTAACACTGCACATCACTCTAAACACACCATCCCCACTGTCAAATATGGTGGCGGCAGCATCATGCTCTGGGGGTGCTTTGCTTCAGCAAGGACAGGGAAGCTGGTCAGAGTTGATGGGAAGATGGATGGAGCCAAATACAGAGCAATCTTGGAAGAAAACCTCTTGGAGTCTGCAAAAGACTTGAGACTGGGGCGGAGGTTCCCCTTTTAGCAGGACAACGACCCTAAACATAAAGCCAGGGCAACAATGGAATGGTTTAAAACAAAACATATCCATGTGTTAGAATGGCCAAGTCAAAGTCCAGATCTAAATCCAAATGAGAATCTGTAGCAAGATCTGAAAACTGCTGTTCACAAACGCTGTCCATCTAATCTGACTGAGCTGGAGCTGTTTTGCAAAGAAGAATGGGCAAGGATTTCAGTCTCTATTTGTGCACAGCTGGTAGAGACATACCCTAAAAGACTGGCAGCTGTAATTGCAGCAAAAGGTGGTTCTACAAAGTATTTACACAGGGGGCTGAATAATTACGCACACCCCTGCTTTGCAGTTATTATTTTTTTTTTTTTAATGTTTGGACTCATGTATTATTTTCGTTCCACTTCTCACGTGGACAACACTTTGTATTGCTCTTTCACATGGAATTCCAATAAAATTGATTCATGTTTGTGGTAGTAATATGACAAAATCTAGAAAACTTCAAGGGGGCCGAATACTTTTGCAAACCACTGTAGATGATGCTCTACTCTAAATACTGCTACAAACCTGATGATATTATTTAGCACCCAACTAAAGCCCGGTTCACATTGGCGGTTGCCGTCCGGAATCGCCGTGCCGGAGCCGGACCGCATGCGGAACGGACGCACGGCACAGCAATGAAAGTCTATGCGTCCGGTCACATGCGTCCATTCCGTCCGGACCGGAGCCGGACCGGATCCGGACTCCGGCGTAAGATCCAACATGCGCTATTTTTTGGTCCGGCTCCTCCGGCAGACGTATCCGGAGCGGAGCCGGACTGTTGCATCCGGCCAATACAAACCAATGAGAACCGGAGAGCGCACAACACACTGGCCGTAAAAAACGGACACTCCACCCCACCTCCCATGCTTCCTCCATGCTACAGCGGCCATCCTGGACGGGGACACATGGGCCCAGCGCCCACAGAGTGGAGCAGCAGCGACCTCACACTGGAGCTCCGCGGCAGCAACATGTCCGATACGTCTGATAACGAGGAGGTGAGGCCCTACAACGACCCCAGAGCTTCTGCCGACCTCCCAGACCCCAGGTATTATTATACAGCTTGTTATTTCAAACGGATCCGGACTGCAACCGTGTTCATACCGCACGGAAAACGGATGCAAACGGACCGGATCCGGAACGGATCCGGATAGGAACCGTACGGATCATGTCCGGTCCGGATCCGGTGCGGTCCGGACATCCGTTCCGGTTTTTAAAAAAACGCAAGTGTGAACGGGGCCTAATAGAGTGTTGTTTCTAGAAATACTAATTCTTCAACTCCATTTAGGTTTCCCGACCTCAATAGAAGGAACATTACCAGCATCATGGGTGGAATGTACAGTACATTTTTCTTAGTGTGACTGTTACACAAAGTGTTCTATAAGTCAATTCAAACTGTATAGGTGGCCACTAACGACACAATTTGCCGATCGTTTACGAATGATTCTTTGTATAAACAATTTGGAAGTGATCGTTTGTGACCACTAATGGACAAAATGTTCAGTATCACAGCAATTAGAGTCAAAAAAAAACCCACACATGATAATGTGTCTCATAAAGGGCTAATCCCTATAAATGCCAAACACAAGAAAAGATGACCCTTCTAGAGACATAATATTGAATAACTCAAATAGCAAAGCCTATTCCAACAACATGAATTAAAAACAATTAAAAACCACCTTCTTAATCTGATTATTATCAAAAATCCCTCCAGTAGCTGCACAATCAAGTGAAAAATAAATATATCCAGTGAAAGAAAACTGCTGGTCACAGTGCAAAGTCGCATGTATTGCACAACCCGTGAAGAAAATTTCAAACAAAAATACAAAAAGATCAATACATAAAAAGTATTAGTGCTGCGTGCTGAAAAATACAAAAATTGCAAGATGGTGCAATAAACCGGGGTAACAAAGCGCTATAAATGCTTGACATGAAAATATTGCATACAATAAATTGACCATAAAAGTGCTGAGTTGCTTACCTAATGTGCTAATGGCAGCGGCTGGGGGGAGAAGGAGGGTGTCACCTTCCGCGCTCGCAGTGTGCGGCTGCTTCTATGGAGGCGCTTTGTTACCCCAGTTTATTGCACCATGTGACCAGCAGTTTTCTTTCACTGGCATATATTTATTTTTCACTTGATTGTGCAGCTACTGGAGGGATTTTTGCTAACAATCAGATTAAGAAGATGGTTGTTAATGGTTTTTAATTCATGTTGTTGGATAAGTCTTAAATAAAAATTACATAATTTTGCATCATAATAGGAATTGCTATTATGTCTCTAGAAGGGGCATCTTTTCTTGTGTTTGTCACTAATGGACAAAAATCTCATAACCGATCTAATCAGATTGACAGATTGATTTCATTAAACTGTACCTTAGATGAGGGGGAAGAAAAGTTTTATACATACATGGGGCTTCCCTCCAGCCACCCCCCCCCCCCACGCAGAACGTTCGATTGCCACGGTCCAATGCCTCCTAGATCCCCCGGCAGCAGTCCTGTGCTTCGAGGTCAGTCATTGCAGGCGTACTGCGGCCAAGCACGCTCCGCTGTCTCGCTCTCCAGACTGGGAGCGTTCTGTGCCTGCGCAGTAGCACTAATACTCCCGGCAATAGGAGGGTGGCAGGGCAGACTGGTGAGGCCTGATCACGCATGCGCAGTACACCTAACTGGCCGTGGAGAACGGGACTGCTACCGGGGGAACTCAGAGTCATTGGACCACGGTGAGATAGCGATCTGCACGGAGGTTGCTGGGGAAAGCCCCAGGTATGTATAAATCCGTTCTTTCCCCTCGTTTCAGGTTCACTTTAACCACTAAGGCCCGGTTCACATTAGCGTTCGCTGTCCAGAATCCACTGATCGGATCTGGACCTGATATTGTACAAACGTAACGTACGTTCCGCATAGCAATGCAAAGGCTATGCGGACATTCACACGCGTCCGTTCAGTACAGTACGGAGCCGGACCTGATCCGGACTCCGGACAGTTTTCCAACATGCGCTATTTTTTGGGTCCGGATCTCTGGCCCACGCCCCCGGACCGGAGCCGGACCGGAGCCTGACTGCAGCATCCGGAAATAGAAACCAATGGGAAATGGAAGGCACAGAACACACTGGCTACAAACACCTGACGTTCTACCCCACTTCCTATGCATATTCAAGCGGCCATTTCGGATGGGGACGCATGGGCCAAGCATGTCTGGAGTGGAGCAGCAGTGACAGACGTGCTGGAGCTGTTTGGCAGTATATCGGAGGTGGAGGTGAGGCCTACAGCGGAGGAACCTGATTCTACAGGTGCACCAGGTGCACCTTCTGCTGACCCCAACAATTTTTTTTCGAAATTTCACTATTTTTAACCCACGGATCCGGATGGAGGCCTAATGCATGCCTGATGCAAATGGACCGGATCCGGATCGGATCCGAATCGGAACCGTATGGTTCTGATCCGGATCAGGTCCTGATCCGATCAGGATCCGGTCCGTTTGCATGGCAAAACGCAAGTTTGAATGGGGCCTTATCAACTTCTGCAACGCTTTTCTACATCCTTGTTTATAAACCCCTATAAACACATGTAAACACTTGGTTCTGTTTTCTATTTTTAATAAACTGAGTTAGTATAGCACCATCTTGCGGCCAAAAAGTAAAACTACTTCCAAATATACCATTATACACTTATCATAGAAAAATTAAATACATTTTAATTGTCTATTTTATTTCATTTTTTTCTTCTTTTTCCTTGTCAAATGCATATAAAATAATATAATTCTTAGCATAAAGTACTGCCCAAAGAAAGCCTAGTTTGTCCTGCCCAAAAAATTGTCTAGATCATTTCAGTGTGATAATTAGTAATAAAGTTATTACTGAATAAATGGGAAGCTTTTGAAGGGGAAAAAAACCTGTGGTAGAGAAGTGGAATGTCGGGTACAATATCAGATAATTACCTTAAGGGAGGGAAGCCTCAGGATCCTATTGAGGAATTCCTTGCTACTCAGTTGTGACCTGTCGCAGAGTTCCCCCCCCCCCCCAGAAGATAAGCGACAAGGCATTGTCGCTAATCATATTGGGCCACGCAGCTCCTCTTTCTGTGTTGTGGCTGCGGCTCCATCTTACTGCACATGGGTGGGCAGGCTCGCACGGCTAAGCTGCAGAAAGAGGAACTGCACGGCCCCGGGGACAACAGAGTAACGAGGGAAGCCTCAATAGGATCCTGAGGCTTCCCTCTCTTAAGTATCTGATTTTAATCATATGCTTTGGCTCAGGATCACTTTAATCTGATTGAATTGGTTAGGAGATTTTTGTCCATTTGTGATCACAAACGATCATTATCAATCGTTAATATGAAGAATCGTTCATAAACGTTAGTGTCCACCTTTAGTAAATGAAAATAAAAAAGCATCTGGAAACCACAACTCTGATGAGAACCGCTGTCACTGGTTTTTGGTGAAGGTGACAACAATGACATCTGTTCTATGCCAGTAGATGTCATATAGGTGACACAGTGCGTGGTGGTATAGTGGATAGCACTCTTGCTTTACAGTGCTTTGGTCCCAGGTTCAATTCTGGATCGAGGTTCAATTTGCATGGAGTTTGTATATTCTCCCATCGTGTGTGGGTTAATTTCCAGCACTCCGATTCCTCCCATATCCCAAAAACATACTGATAACTTAATTAGGTCCCACAAAAAACTGGCTTTAGACTTTTAGGGACACTAGACTGACTATGACTGGGATTAGATTGTGATCTATTAATAATAAAAGTAATGATAATTCACAGCACATGTGTGCGCGTGTGTGCATATAGACAGGGTGCAATCAGTATTCTGTCAGCCCCACTGCCATGTCAAGGGCCTTGATTAGGTCATAAATGGCAGAAAACTGTAACCCTTGTTGTCTGCACGTCTCCTAGAGATTGCCCACAGAAAAATCAAGCTCAATGAGGGATAAGCATGCCTTAAAATTACACTGAGATTCCGCATTGCAACAACTATCTGCAGTTTATACAACACATTTCTGACAAACCACTTAGCAAGTGCGCTCAGTATGGAAATGCCTCTGTGATTGCCGCAGTCTATGCAAACATCGGGATACTTATACAAGGTCATAACTGTAGCAGTCCTCACCTCTTGGGGGACTGAGACTTCCTCCCAGCATAAATTAGAGAATAAAGAAGCAGCAGCAAATAGAATTACTTCTGAAGGTACGCCATCACTGCCTGCTGCTTTTCCACCAGAGAGTAGATGGATGGCTTTCAATTCATCCCCCTATGTAAGAACAAGTCCCATGTGTTCTTACACAGGTAGTCCTTGAAGGGCAATGAGGACAACATTTGTCACTACAGTTTCCATGTAGCACAACATCAGATTATGTTCTTCTTATCTTCTCATTGGTGGATACCACAAATTATTTGCATACCCATGGATGACTTCAATGGGATCACTGTCATCTGCAGCCCATAACCTGTAGGGGAGCATCTTGCAATGCATTGTGCAATAGTCTGTACACTATGTAATAGTGGTGCTCAAATACCCCTTTTTAAAATTCGAGTTTGGTCGAATTCGAATAGTAAATTATTCGAGGTCATTCGAATATTCGAGTCGAATAATTTTTACTATTCGATTCGACCTCGGACTTCGAGCTCACTATTCGAGTCGGTATTCGAGCTAACTATTCGAGCTGACTATTCGAATTGGCCTTAAATAGCTTCCAACACTTGTTTTGAGGGTGAATGATGCAAGAAACCTCTTTTTTTCCAAGTAACAACAGCAAGTGATTATGTGGGGATGTTCCTTTAAAAAAAAAAATGTGGAAAGAGAAGTTGTGTCCTTAATTTTGTTCAGTAGTGTTACTGTATATCTTCTTCTTCTTCTTCTTCTTCTTCTTCTTCTTCTTCTTCTTCTTCTTCTTCTTCTTCTTCTTCTTCTTCTTCTTCTTCTTCTTCTTCTTCTTCTTCTTCTTCTTCTTCTTCTTCTTCTTCTTCTTCTTCTTCTTCTTCTTCTTCTTCTTCTTCTTCTTCTTCTTCTTCTTCTTCTTCTTCTTCTTCTTCTTCTTCTTCTTCTTCTTCTTCTTTCTTTTCAATTTTTTTTTTTTAAAGAAATGCAGCTATTTTTGAGCGTAACAAATAGCTGGTGGGCGCACGCATGTTGGAAGCGCCATTGTATGTGCTCCCTGGCAGTGGAAACACAAAGACAGCAGGAGGTAAATTCAGCAGCAGGAGGAGGAGGATGAGTGTGTGGCAGCAGGCAGTCAATGAGGCAGGCAGCTCGCCGTGACATAATAGCCCTGGTACCTAGCGGTGATACCAGGGCTGTAAATAAACACAACAGGAGGTCCCAGACAGCGGTCGTGCAGCCCACATTGTGTCCAATACACAACTGGGACAACACAGTTTTCAACCCGGGCACCTCAGAAAGATTAAACCTTTTTTTTTTTTATGGTTTTTTGGTTTTTGGTTTTGCAACCAATATAGCTATTGTTTGACGTAATAGCTGGTGGCAGAGTGGCAGCAGAAGGTAAATCATCTGTGTACCCTGGCAGTGGGAAACACAGACAGACAGCAGCAGCAGGAGGAGGAATGGAGGAGTAGGCGAGCAGCTATTGTTTGACGTAATAGCTGGTGGCAGAGTGGCAGCAGAAGGTAAATCATCTGTGTACCCTGGCAGTGGGAAACACAGACAGACAGCAGCAGCAGCAGCAGCAGGAGGAGGTATGGAGGAGCAGTGTGAGTGTGGCAGCAGGTAGGCAGCGTGACATAATAGCCCTGGTACCTAGCGGTGATACCAGGGCTGTAAATAAACACAACAGGAGGTCCCAGACAGCGGTCGTGCAGCCCACATTGTGTCCAATACACAACTGGGACAACACAGTTTTCAACCCGGGCACCTCAGAAAAATTAAACCTTTTTTTTTTTTTTATGGTTTTTTGGTTTTTGGTTTTGCAACCAATATAGCTATTGTTTGACGTAATAGCTGGTGGCAGAGTGGCAGCAGAAGGTAAATCATCTGTGTACCCTGGCAGTGGGAAACACAGACAGACAGCAGAAGGGCAGTACACAGCAGCCCACTGTAGGTGTAAAATGTGTGGCTGCAGGCGACGTAATAGTCAAAGTGAACCAGGCTGGCTTAGTGAGCAGGAGCCAGGAGGTGGTAAAGGGTGGTAAGGCACATTAACGATGGTTCCGGCAGCCAGTTCATGTCCCCCTCTCGCCGACAACAGGGGCCAGGAACTCGCCTTCCACCCACGCCTGGTTCATCTTGAGAAACGTCAGTCTGTCCACAGACTTGTGAGACAGACGTGAGCGTTTCTCGGTGACCACGCCACCAGCTGCACTGAAGCAGCGCTCGGACAGCACGCTGGAAGGGGGGCAGGACAGCACTTCCAGGGCGTACTGCGCCAGCTCGCTCCAGATCTCCATGCGCTTGACCCAATACTCCATGGGATCAACAGGGGCATCGCTGTCAAGCCCGCTGTACGACCCCATGTAGTCAGCCACCATGCGGGTCAGGCGCTGGCTGTGACCGGAGGAGGATGCTGCTGCATGCATCTCCTCTCTAGTCACTGCTGCCGGAGCCTCTACAGTCCTGTAGAGCTCGTGGCTGAGAGACAGCAGGTCTGTGGGGCGCTTGCTGCTGCTGGATGCAGGCACCTGCTGCTGCCTCTGTGCTGGCTGCTGGACAGTGGGGGTGGAAGGCTGGGGGAAGGCTTCCTCCAAGCGCTCAACAAGGGCCTGCTGCAAGCTCCTTATTTGTTGCGCTGGGTCTCCTCCTGCAGGCGGCAGGAACTGGCTCAACTTCCCCTTGAGGCGTGGGTCCAACATCATGCTGATCCAGATGTCCTCCCTCTGCTTCATCTGGATCACCCTGGGGTCCCTGCGCAGGCACGTCAGCATGTGCGCTGCCATTGGGAAGAGGCGGGCCACGTCTGCTGGCACATCGACGTCAGTGCTGTCCTCATCCTCCTCCTCTGCCGCCTCATCCTCTCTCCACCCCCGCACCAACTCAGCTGCGCTGTGCTGATCCCCCTCATCAGCAGCCAGGTCAGGGACCTCCACCAAGTCCTCCTCCTCCTCCCCCTCAGAGGTGGACTGCGCAGCTGGTTGCCGCTCCTGCTGGTCCAAGGCTGCCGCTCCCTGTTCCAGCAAAGCATCGAGGGCCCTGTTCAGCAGAGAAACCAGGGGCACCCACTCGCAGACCATAGCATGGTCCCTGCTCACCATGTTTGTGGCCTGCAGGAAGGGAGCCAGCACTAAGCACACCTGCTGCATGTGCCTCCAGTCATCATCGGGGACGATGGACGGGAAGTTGCTGGTCTTGTCCCTTCTCAGAGCTGCGGAAACAGTGGCCAGGGCAAGGTACTGTTTGACAGCGTGCCTCTGTTCAACCAGACGCTCCAACATCGCCAGGGTGGAGTTCCAGCGAGTCGGAACGTCAAGGATCAGCCGATGGCGTGGCAGATCCAGCTCCTTTTGCACGTCTTCCAGGCTCGCACAGGCTGCAGCCGAGCGCCGGAAGTGACGCACAACATTCCTTGCCGTTTCCAGCAGTTCGCCCATCCCCTGGTAGGTGCGCAGGAACTTCTGCACCACCAGGTTCAGCACGTGGGCAAGACAGGGGATGTGGGTCAGGTTTCCCCTGTGTATTGCGGCAACCAGATTGGCCCCATTGTCGGCCACCACCTCTCCGACTCTGAGGCCTCTGGGGGTCAGCCAAATCCTCTCCTGCTCCTGGAGTTTGGCCAACACATGGGTTGCCGTCAGCTTGGTCTTCCCAAGGCTGACCAAGTGCAGCAGCGCTTGGCAGTGGCGGGCCTTCACGCTGCTGCTGAGGCGGGGGGTTTGGCCAGGTGTGCCGGAGGATGGCAGAGGATCGGAGGAACCTGCTGCAGTTCCCCTGACCCTGCGGGGTGGCACCACCCACTGTGTTGCTGCTGCTGCTGTGCCCGCTGCTGCTCTCCCATCCTCACCCCCTTCCACCAAGCTGACCCAGTGGACAGTGAAGGACAGGTAGCGGCCTGTCCCGAAGCGGCTGCTCCAGGAGTCCATGGTGACGTGGACCCTTTCACCAACCGCGTGCTCCAGCCCTCGCTCCACATTGGCCATCACAAAGCGGTGCAGTGCAGGAATGGCCTTGCGGGAGAAAAAGTGTCTGCTGGGGAGCTGCCAGTCTGGGGCTGCGCAAGCAAGCAGCGCACGAATGTCGCTCCCCTCCTGCACGAGCGTGTACGGCAGGAGTTGGGAGCACATGGCCCGTGCCAGCAAGCCGTTCAGCTGCCGCACGTGACGGCTGCTGGGAGGCAGAGCCCTAACCACCCCCTGGAAGGACTCGCTCAAAAGGCTCTGGCGTGGCCTTTTGCTGACACGGGAATCAGCAGACAGAGCAGAGGAGGCCACTGAGGACTGGCTGCCAGAACAGGCCTCAGTGTCGGCGGCAGGAGTTGCAGAGGGGGGAGGAGCAGTGCGTTTCCGCACTCCTGCTGGTGCTGCTGGAGGAGCAGGAGGGCGGGTGGCTGCTGTTGCTGCTGCTGCTGCTGAAGGCTGTGCAGTGATGGGTGTGGTGCCACTGCCAGCAGCAGATGCTTTCAGCCTCTGGAACTCCTCATGCTGGTGGAAATGTTTAGCCGCAAGGTGGTTGATGAGCGAGCTGGTGCTGAACTTTAAGGGGTCTGCACCTCTGCTCAACTTCCGCTGACAGTGGTTGCAAGTGGCGTACTTGCTGTACACAGTGGGCATGGTGAAAAACCGCCAGATTGGTGACAGAAACTTCCCCCTACGGCATGGAAGCGCTGCTGCCTGTCTCCCTGTGGTGGTTGGGGGGGGGGGCTTGGGTGCGGCTGGTGGTGGTACTGGCTGATGCTGCTGCTGCTGCTGCTGAGCCTGAGACACCAGCAGGCTGTGGGACGCTGCCAATGCTTGCAATGATGCGCCTCCTTGCAAGGCCCACAAGCGCATCCTCCTCCTCCTCCTCAGAGCTGCTGAGGACGACATCCCCTGGAGGTGGTGGCACCCAGTCTCTGTCTGTCACCGGGTCATCATCATCCTCCCCCTCCTGAAACATGTCCTGCTGGGATGAGGACCCCCCAAACTCCTCTCCTGATGCATGGATGGGCTGCTTGACTGTCGCCACAGTCTTGCTGTCCAATCCCTCATCCCCCAAAGTGCCCATCAGCATCTCCTCCTCAAGATCGCCAACAACAGCAGACAATTTACTCATGATGCCTGGGGTCAAAAGACTGCTGAATGACAGGTCGGCGAGTGACGGTGAACTGGCCTCCTCCCCAGACCCTGCTGGGCGGCTGCTGCGAACAGGGGTGGTGGTGGTGGTGGTGGTGGTGGTGAGGGTGGAGGCCTCGGATGCAGAGCTGATGGCGGGCTGCTCATCCTCCGTCATGAGTTGCACCACAGTGTCTGCATCCTTTTCCTCAATGGGACGTTTCCGACCCGGCTGGAGGAAAATGGGAACAGGTGCTACACGCTGCTGCTGCTGTGTCTCTGCAGCGTGAGTTGCAGATGCTCCTGCTGGGCGGCGCCCAAGGCGTCCACGGCCAGTGGCTATGGGAGGAATGTTAGCCACTGCTGCTGCTGCTGCTGCTGCGGAACTGTGCATGGTGGCGCGCCCGCGGCCGCGGCTTGCCACAATGCTGCTCCCTCTCCTCCTGATTCCCTTGCTGCCCTTCCCCTTGCCCAAACCGCGCTGGCTGCCACTTCCAGACATCTTAAATGTTTTGGGCGTATAGACAAAAGTTTTGTAAAAGGGCGGGTGAAAAGTGGGGTACTTTAATGGAGTGGGTTGGTTGGTGAGGTGACTGAGTGAGTGTCCCCTAGTACAGTAAGTAAGTAGTAACAGTCAGGAAGTACAACTAGCAGTTACAATAATCAGTAGTAATCACAAGTAAATTTAGTGTGTGTACACTCAGACAGTGAGTGCACGCACGCAGGAGCTAGTAGCCTATGGACAGTGACTGAGTGTCCTAGACTCCTAGTACAGTAAGAGTAAGTAGTAACAGTAAGTAGAACTAACTAATTACAATAATCAATCAGCGATCAGAAGGAAATAGAGTGTGGGTGGTGTGTGTACACTCAGACAGTGAGTGCACGCACGCAGGAGCTAGTAGCCTATGAACACAGTGACTGAGTGTCCTAGACTCCTAGTACAGTAAGAGTAAGTAGTAACAGTAAGTAGAACTAACTAATTACAATAATCAATCAGCGATCAGAAGGAAATGGAGTGTGGGTGGTGTGTGTACACTCAGACAGTGAGTGACCGCACGCAGGAGCTAGTAGCCTATGAACACAGTGACTGAGTGTCCTAGACTCCTAGTACAGTAAGAGTAAGTAGTAACAGTAAGTAGAACTAACTAATTACAATAATCAATCAGCGATCAGAAGGAAATGGAGTGTGGGTGGTGTGTGTACACTCAGACAGTGAGTGACCGCACGCAGGAGCTAGTAGCCTATGAACACAGTGACTGAGTGTCCTAGACTCCTAGTACAGTAAGAGTAAGTAGTAACAGTAAGTAGAACTAACTAATTACAATAATCAATCAGCGATCAGAAGGAAATGGAGTGTGGGTGGTGTGTGTACACTCAGACAGTGAGTGCCCGCACGCAGGAGCTAGTAGCCTATGAACACAGTGACTGAGTGTCCTAGACTCCTAGTACAGTAAGAGTAAGTAGTAACAGTAAGTAGAACTAACTAATTACAATAATCAATCAGCGATCAGAAGGAAATGGAGTGTGGGTGGTGTGTGTACACTCAGACAGTGAGTGACCGCACGCAGGAGCTAGTAGCCTATGAACACACAGTGACTGAGTGTCCTAGACTCCTAGTACAGTAAGAGTAAGTAGTAACAGTAAGTAGAACTAACTAATTACAATAATCAATCAGCGATCAGAAGGAAATGGAGTGTGGGTGGTGTGTGTACACTCAGACAGTGAGTGACCGCACGCAGGAGCTAGTAGCCTATGAACACAGTGACTGAGTGTCCTAGACTCCTAGTACAGTAAGAGTAAGTAGTAACAGTAAGTAGAACTAACTAATTACAATAATCAATCAGCGATCAGAAGGAAATGGAGTGTGGGTGGTGTGTGTACACTCAGACAGTGAGTGACCGCACGCAGGAGCTAGTAGCCTATGAACACAGTGACTGAGTGTCCTAGACTCCTAGTACAGTAAGAGTAAGTAGTAACAGTAAGTAGAACTAACTAATTACAATAATCAATCAGCGATCAGAAGGAAATGGAGTGTGGGTGGTGTGTGTACACTCAGACAGTGAGTGACCGCACGCAGGAGCTAGTAGCCTATGAACACAGTGACTGAGTGTCCTAGACTCCTAGTACAGTAAGAGTAAGTAGTAACAGTAAGTAGAACTAACTAATTACAATAATCAATCAGCGATCAGAAGGAAATGGAGTGTGGGTGGTGTGTGTACACTCAGACAGTGAGTGACCGCACGCAGGAGCTAGTAGCCTATGAACACAGTGACTGTCTGACTGAGTGTCCTAGACTCCTAGTACAGTAAGAGTAAGTAGTAACAGTAAGTACAACTAACTAACAATAATCTATCAGTAATCAGAAGGAAATAGAGTGTGTGTACACACAGACAGTGAGTGAGTGCACACACGCAGGAGCTAGCTAGTAGCCTATAAACAGTGACAGTCAGTGAGTGTCCTACTCCTAGTACAGTATAACTACAATACTATTAGTAAAGGACAGCAGAAATACTGGTATAGATGAGAGAAATAAACAGAGGACAGCTGCCCACAGAGGCAAGGCCCCCCTGAGGCCTAAACCTGTAAGCTTGCAGCAGCTGCCTGTCTCTAATGTAACACACAAGCTACTAACTAAAATACAATGTCTATCTAACTAACAACAATATAGGTGTATATGGCAGGTGTAGGTGAGCAAAAACGCTAGGTAAATGATCACAATAGAGCACTTGCTAAGCCAAAGCACAAAGGAGCAACTCTCTCTCTGTACAAGTCTCAGGCAAGCATGGAGAAACGGAACATGGCGGCCGCTATTTATAGGGTAGGGGCTGGCCAGGGTCCCCCTCTGTGATTGGCTGCCGTCAGAGGGCCTGGGAGCCCTCTGATTGGCTCTAAGGACATCAATCTGGGCTATGACGCTATTCGAGCTCGGTACCGAGCTCGAATAGCGCCGTTTGCTCGAATAGCTCGAATAGTGAATGGGCTATTCGAGTGTACTCGGATAGCCCATTCGAATAGCTACAGCTATTCGGAGCTCGAATACCGAGCTCGGATAGCTGAAAAAGAGCTCGAATATTCGAGCTACTCGAATATTCGAGCTCTGCTGAGCACCACTGCTATGTAATATGCTGGGGCAGTTTTCTTGCATAAGGAGCTCTCATACGCTAGTAAACCTGCACATATGCAGCATGAAAGAGTGTCATTCTGTGTGCCTGTCGTGACAGAACAGGGAGCTTTATGCACACACTGGGGCAAGCAGATAATGCCAGATCATTGCTTTATTGAAGGAAAACTGCCCTTAAAGGACCTCTCCCGAGAAAAATGTAAGCAGTTAAAATCTGACAGAACCGACAGGTTTTGGACTAGTCCACCTCCTCATGAGGGATTCTAAAGATGGCCACACACCATACAATTTTTTTAAATATCTGTTTAATTCAAGAATAGCAATCATTTTTTCTGACTGATTGTAACAATTCAAAAATCTGACCAATGTACCACACAACTATGCTAAATTTTTCTCTAATCATGAATACAATAATTGAAAACTCGAGAAAAAAATGTATTGGAACTGTACATCAAGTAACTGACATCCATCACACACCATACAATTCTTGATAAAGTTGGTCTGAAAGTTGTCCAATCTCCAAAAATCGAAAAAAAAATTGGGAAATTCGATTGGATTTATAAATCAAAAACAAAGAAAAGCTTTACATTTTTTGGGACAATCGATTAAAATTATCGAATTGGTTTTAATTGCATGGTGTGTGGCCACCTTAAAGAGAAACTGTGACCAAGAATTGAACGTCATCCCAATCAGCAGCTGATACCCCCTTTCCCAAGAGAAATCTTTTCCTTTTCACAAACGGATCATCAGGGAGCTCTGTATGGCTGATATTGTGGTGAAACCCCTCCCACAGGAAACTTTGAGGACCATGGTCCTGGCAGTTTCCTGTCTGTGAACCTTGTTGCACCATGGGAAATAGCTGTTTACAGCTGTTCCAACTGCTAAAAAAGCAAGCAGCAGCTACATCACCTGCCAACAGGTAAAAATGTCACCATGTGATAAATGTCAGAATGTAATGATGCGGCCGGCGGCAGAAGTGATGCGATGCGGCTGCGTAGCCACACTCGCATCACTTCGCAAATGGAAAACCGTCATTTCCTGAATGACAGTTTAACTGCCAAAATAGTAAGATGCCAGCCAGTGCAGTTTCTAGGCTAAAATTTACCCAGGGCGAGGGTGTAAAAATTGCGCCCCCCCCCCCCCCCCGAGCAAGGTATGGGTGCCCGCAGTATAGGTTAGCCAAGTCTAGTTGCACTTAGTATAGGTCCCCCCAGTATAGGTAACCAAGAATAGGTACCCCAGTATAGGTAGCCAGGCATAGGTGAGCCGGTATAGTTGCCCCCGCTATAGGTTAGCCAGGTAGGTGCCTCCAGTACAGGTAGCCAGTATAGTTGCCCCCAGTATAGGTTAGATAGGCAGGCGCCCCCGGTATAAGTTAGATAGGTAGGTGCTTCAGTACAGGTTAGCTAGGTGGGTGCCTCTAATATAAGTAGCCAGAATAGTTGCCCCCAGCATAGGTTAGATAAGTAGGTGCCCCCAGTATAGGTTATTTAGGTAGGCGCCTGCAATATAGGTAGCCAGTATAGTTGCCACCTGTATAGGCTAGCTAGGTAGGTGCCCCCAATACAGGTTAGATAAGTGCCCCCAGTATAGGTTAGATAGGTAGCTGCCCCCCCAGTATAGGTTAGATAGGTAGCTGCCCCCCCCAGTATAGGTTAGATAGGTAGGTGCCCCTCAGTGTAGGTTAGATAGGTAGGTGCCCCTCAGTATAGGTTAGATAGGTAGGTGCCCCCCAGTACAGGTTAAATTAGGTAGCTGCCCCCTAGTATAGGCTAGATTAGACAGGTGCCCCCCAGTATAGGTTAGATTAGGTAGCTGCCCCCCCAGTATAGGTTAGATAGGTGCCCCTCAGTATAGGTTAGGTAGGTGCCCCCCAGTATAGGTTAGATAGGTAGCTTCCCCCCAGTATAGGTTAGATTAGGTAGCTGCCCCCCGGTGTAGGTTAGATTAGGTAGGTGCCCCCCAGTATAGGTTAGAGATAGGTAGCTGCCCCCCAGTGTAGGTTAGATTAGGTAGCTGCCCCCAGTATAGGTTAGATAGGTAGCTGCCCCCCAGTGTAGGTTAGATAGGTAGCTGCCCCCCAGTGTAGGTTAGATTAGGTAGGTGCCCCCCAGTGTAGGTTAGATTAGGTAGGTGCCCCCCAGTGTAGGTTAGATTAGGTAGGTGCCCCCCAGTGTAGGTTAGATTAGGTAGGTGCCCCCCAGTGTAGGTTAGATTAGGTAGGTGCCCCCCAGTGTAGGTTAGATAGGTAGGTGCCCCCCAGCGTAGGTTAGATTAGGCTGCTGCCCCCCATCGTAGGTTAGATTAGGTAGGTGCCCCCAGGATAGGTTAGATAGGTAGCTGTCCCCAATAATGGAGGGGGGAGCCGCGGGGAGGGCAGCCCGACCTCTCCCTCCCTCTCCTCTCCCGGGCGCCCTCCGTGCTCCCCCCTCAGATGCAGAGTCCGTGAGCAGGCAGGGAAGCGCTGTTTACAGCTCACCTGCCTGGCTCCAAGCGCTGCTCTCTCGCCGCTGGTCTGTCTCCTCTCTCTGTATACTGCGGATACACGCTGCTTCCTGTAGCCGGAAGCAGCGTGTATCAGTACGTATACAGAGAGAGGAGACAGACCAGCGGCGAGAGAGCAGTGCTTGGAGCCAGGCAGGTGAGCTGTAAACAGCGCTTCCCGGGCCTGCTCACGGACTCTGCATCTGAGGGGGGAGCACGGAGGGCGCCCGGGAGAGGAGAGGGAGGGAGAGGTCGGGATGCCCTCCCCGCGGCTCCGGCTCCCACCTCCGTTATAGCGCCCTCCTCCCAACAGCGCCCCGGGCGGCCGCACGCTCCGCACGGGGCAAGAAACGGGCCTGATGCCAGCCAACCTCCCTACTCACTTGCACACTATTTTGTCAGACTTTCTGCTAAAGGGTTAAATAAGCTGAGCCCTTTTGCTTATCTAGAACACATTTGACATAATACAATTATCATATGATCAGATGTAGCGGCGATATGAATTCAGCGGCAGAGCAGCACCTGGAGTGGATCTTGAAATGGAAGCTGGAGTAATCTTAGCCCTTCAGATCCATATAGAAAGGGAAAGGCCACACAGGCCTGAAGTTTTCCAGATCATATCTGCACTCTGCATGACCTGATGAAAATTGACAGAATCCTGATAAAGGAAATGTCACTGTAGGACATTTCCCTTCGTCTCTGACATAGAAAATGATTTATATTACCAGAAGATGATAATTTTATGTGTGCATCTACATTGTGCACACGTAACATATGGAATAATGAATGAGCAAGTAAAGTGCCGTGATCTTTTATACAGTAAAGATCGGAGGAAAGGTAACCAAGGCCAATCAGCCAGATTCATGGCAACTCACATTTCTTAGGTTTACTGATCCTCCTCTAGACATATCCCTACATGTCACTAAAATAATCAAGAAAGGTCATTTTTCTTAAGCAAGACAGCCCAGATATCCATAGAGAAGCAGATTCTTGTAGCCACAGTGCATTAGTTCAGCTGATAGTGTATCTGAACTCCAAGGTCTTGTCAATATGTCCCTCCCTTCCCCTAACTCCTCCTCCTACTCGGATATAACCATGCTTTGATCTCTGCTTTGGCGCAGAGGTTGGAGGCAGTGATGAGCAAAAATGCTGATATTCGTTTTGCATGAATTCTCACAAAAATAATGTAAAATTCAACATTCGAGTGAAAATGTAATTGAAACTCATTTTGTAATATGGTTGCAATTTCCACACTAAAAATAAAGATTTTTGCGCTTTTTCCAAATTTTTATGGTAAAATAACTATTTCCACGTTTTCATGAATTTTTGCAATGGAAAGAAAAATGTGTTTCCTTATACCACATTGCGAAAATATAATGTATATTTGCTAATATTTTCTTAAAATAGAAAATAGCATTTTCGATGCAAAAATTATTTTGGCGAAAATTTGCAAGCAACAGAGAATCACATAAGAGGCCTCCACATCTCCAGTACCCAGAAAGTCAGGCACAGTAAAATACTCTGCAGTACCAATGCCAGGGAACGGTAAGTAAAGCTGTGAGCAACTCTAAAAATTATACATTATTTTTATTCTTTTTTTCTGCATTTTTTTTCTTTGACAAAAATGAAGGTTAACATTAATGCTGAATACCAGAAAGGGTTTAGGATATTTTTAAGGGACAGCTATAATTGGCAGGTTATAATTCTCCCCATTCTACCACTGAGGATTAAGAGTTACAAATGTGGAGAGAAACTAAAGAAACCATAACTCCCAACTTTTTGAGATGAGAAAAAGGGACACTTAAGCCATGCCCCTGCCACACCCCTGGCCACACCCTCACCATGCCTCTAGTCACGCATATCATAAAAATTTCATAAGAAAAATATGTTGTTTTATAATTCAAACCACACTGGTCCTTTCTATCCTGGTTCATTTTCCTTCATAGTAACATTTTAAAATTAGTAATATATCAATTTAAAGGATGGGAATAAAGTTTAGAGTCAATCAAACACATTTTTAGTAGTATAGAAATATATATATTTCCATAGAAAGAGGGACAAAGTCCTGAAAGAGGGACAAATGAGGGTGAAAGAGGGACAGAGGGACAGGGCTCCCAAAAAGGGACTGTCCCTTTCAAAAAAGGGATAGTTGGGAGCTATAAGAAACTAAAGAAACAAAATAAATAGCTCAAACTTTTAGAAAGGCCAATTGCCTACTATTGTGCTGTTCCAAGTAACCAATGGTCTTGCAGTCTTAAAAATGTTGACATTCAAAGCCAGACTCAGGCCTGGGGCACACCAGAAGAGTTTTTCTGAGCGTTTTGAGTTTTTAAATCTGCTGCTAATGTTATCCTATGTGTCTGTGCACACTGGAGCAATGAGGTTTTGTAAAAAACCCCATAGCATTACATTGGGAAGAGCTTTTAGAGGTTTCAAAAGCTCTTCCCAATGTAATGCTATGGAGTTTTTTTTTACAAAACCTCATTGCTCCAGTGTGCACAGACACATAGGATAACATTAGCAGCAGATTTAGGCCTCTTTCAGACGGGCTGCAGTTGAGCATTGCGTTTACTGCTACGTAAGCACTTATCGAAGCAGCTCAAGTTTGTATGTGTGTTAGTAAGCGTTAATTGGCGTTCATGATAGGCGTTTAATGAGCGTTTGTGAGGCGGTTGCGGTTGGGTGTTTAACGCTGCGTTAACGCGTGTATTGCGTTTACAAAGCGTTTGGGGTGCATTCGAAAGCGTTTTTGTTAAAGGAGAACACCTTCAATTTTCAAAAATTTCACTTTGGCAAAGAGGAAATGACCAACTTTACCAGGAAGTCATGTTTAGGCAGTAACCTGGAAGTGTTTACCTTAACTTGGAAGTGAAATTGGTGGTCATAACAGGAAATGTTGATGTGATCTAGGAAGTAAAAGATCAAAAATGGTGTAGAATTTGGAACTTCACCTACAAAAGGATGTGAAAATGCACAGAACATTGAAGATTACTTCCTGTTTGTGCCTACCTCGAATTGTGCTGCACAAAATTAGGCAAACATTTTGTTAGAATGAATAGGCGTACTCGTCTGCTATTATTGCATTGCCACATTCTTACCCTGAGGGTCCTTTTACGTCGTAGAAGGCAAAGGGTTTTGAGTGGTAGGCGTTTTTGGGTACATCCAATGTTATCCATGAGGGATAAGAAGGGAGCCTTCAAAGTCTTATATGAAGACTTGCGCAGGAATCCGGAATTTTTTTTTAATTTTACTAGAATGTCAATTCCTAATTTTGATGAACTATTGGTTTTGTTGACACCTCATATTGCTCATCAGAGAACCAACATGCGAAGAATGATATGTCCTGCACAACGTCTTCTACTGACCCTCAGGTATTACTAGAAATATTTGTATGACTGTTTGTTTGTATGTACTATCCAAGAAGGTATTTTTCATTTTTTGGATGTTATGTTTTTCAGATATCTTGCCACAGGGAATTCGTTTACTTCCTTGCACTATCATTTTTTACTAGGCATTTCTACCATTCAAGGCATCGTACATGAGACGTGCAAGGCAATATGGAATGTTCTGCAGCCATTATTTATGCCTCAACCTACAATGCAGATGTGGAGAGAAGCAGCGGAAGGTTTCCGGCAGAATGCTCAATTTCCTAATTGCATTGGCGCCTTGGATGGAAAACATCTACAAATTCAGGTGCCACCCAACAGTGGCTCCTTGTATTATAATTATAAGAAATTCTTTTCAGTTGTTTTAATGGCCATTGCCGATACTATTTATAAGTTTTTGGCCATCGACGTAGGTGCTTATGGGAGCACAGCAGATGCAAATGTGTTTCGGTTGTCACCAATGGGCCGAAGGTTATATAGCCAACAGTTTGACATTCCCGAGCCAAGGCCCCTTGTTGAAGGAGGAGAAGCACTACCACATGTGCTAGTGGGTGATGAGGCTTTTGGCCTACATGTCAACTTATTAAAACCGTTTCCCAAACGCGATTTAAATGACAGAAAAAGGCTTTTCAACTTTAGGCTCACAATGGCTCGCAGATATGTGGAGTGTACATTTGGCATTTTAGCTAACAAATGGCGTGTACTCAGATCTTGTATGCAGCTGAAGCCTGACAATGTTGACTTTGTCATCAAAGCAACATGTGTGTTGCATAATTACCTGCGCACCAAGGATCCTCGTGCAGAAGACCTGTTGGAGGTGGACACTCTTCCGGATCTTGCTGGTCATGCAGTCCGTGGCAATGTCGAGGCAGCTAATGTGCGTGACAAGTTCGCGGCTTTTTTTATGTCACAAGATGGTCAGTTTGTCACCCATTAGTATTGCTTTTTCTTTATTACGCATTCCCTAATTTTGTGTTCTATTTGTTTCAAGCAGAGCTGGTTTTCTGCTAAGTTGTTAATAAAGGCATTTGTGATGTCATTGTGTCAAATGTACTGTGAGTTTCCATATAATCAATTGATTTCATTTTCAACAGGCCCAAACTTCGTAACTTTTCAATGTCATGCCAAATGGAGTTACCGAAATGTGTTGCCTGTAAATTGTTCTACCTTAGAATCATTCCCATTTGCCTGCCTATCTAGTTGATCCTCATCCCCAAAAATTTATATCCATATATCCTGAACAACCATACATCTCATACTCATGTGTGTATGACGTCACTACATTAGATGCATGCTTGTTTGTGGTGTGATTCCTACACTATTGTAACCCAATTGCTATGCATTTCATCCCAAAAATTGGTATTGTTTACAGTGCAACAAATATGGCAGCCAACATATTAGTAGCATTTAATTTGGCCTTTATTTCCTTAGGATTACATTAAACACATCCTGTTGGTCTCTTTCATTCTGCTTCTCTCTTTGTTTGTGAGAGATGCTACAGAACGAGAGAGAATTAAAATGAGAGAGAGGGGGAGAAAGTGAGGATGGGTAGTGAATTCGAGATACACATATTTCAACATATATATACTTAATAAAAAACATCAATGTTCATAGTGTGCAAACATTCTTCGTCCACACTTATTTAATACAAAATGTGTGGATGTTTCATAGGAAACTATACCACAAACATTATTTTCGTACATGTCTAATTCAAAAACACAAACTCATGATGATTGTTACTTTTTTATTAGTGTAACAAGCACTTGGTTCACATACATATCAGATCATAACATCAACATATTGTGATAATATACAAATTAAACTTTGAACAGCATTGATGCACCCATTGTCAGTAATGTACATGACATGACATGTAAGATGTACACATTTATTGCCTCTCTACATTCATATCAGTACATGAGTACATACTGTGATTGGATATGTCTGCAAGAATGGTAGTATTGCACAATGGTGTCAAGTGACTTATATGGACAGGTACATCTGTAAAGACCAGTCGGTGATATGGCAAACTTTATTAAGTGCATGTGCAACGTACGCAAAACTATTATCATAACAAGAACATCATTTGTACCGTATTAGCATTACATATCCTTTTTCCCGTGTAATGTGAGGTTGTAATATTGGCAAGCCTATAGCATATTCACTTATGTTTGAGTTGAAGTAACCATTGTCAAGTCAGACATATGCCGGAAGCCCTCTCAATGTGTTATGACACAATACCATTATCTTTACTATGCAGCTAATATTCTTTGTAGAATCATTTGTCCCCACAACCCCTCAACACGCATGCAGATAATGTATTAATGTAGATCTGACAAGAGTGCCATACACACTACATCATCTGCATGTTTGTTTATATGTACAATCAGACTGTAATGCACCCAACAACGTCACTTCTGTTTCCAGCCGACATACATTGTGGTCTAAAAAATGTATAAGGTCACATTACATACACCTGGCATGTAAGTTAGAGCAATACCTAACCTTATTAGGTCCTTCACCATATTGCTCACACTTGTAATGTACAAGGATACCACAGGTGAGAGGGATATAAAGGAGAACGTATTGTTGTCATTTCTAACTATTGCAGTTGCCTGCCAGTCATGTTGAGATTCATGCAGTAGTCGTGTGTGAGTCGAAGCCTCGACCAAGCATATGACTACTTCATGATCAAACATAATAAATTAATAATGACACATGATGTGCTGCATGCATGGACATAGTCTCCGGTTACCTGGAAATAATATGTAAACACATTCACCATAAGTGGCAGGCAACTGCTATGTGTGCAAATGATTCAAAGATGGCAGCCTCCATATCACTATCCAAGTATCAAAGATCATCAGCACAACAATCTCCAATGCACATACTTTCTATTGTGGCAGTTTCCACACGATACACCAACAATTGTTTTGGGGGACACACGGGTCCCCCTTTATCAAGGCATGTGCTTACGTTCACCACATGCTTTGATAAAGGTGACCCCTGTGTGCCCCCCGAAACAATTGTTGGTGTATCGTGTGGAAAATGCCACAATAGAAAGTATGTGCATTGGAGATTGTTGTGCTGATGATCTTTGATACTTGGATTGAATTGATGTGTCATTGGCCAGGTCACTTCGTCAAGCACCCATACATGAAGAGATGGTGTGGCGACTTCTTTTGTGAACTGTCCATATCACTATCATCTGGAGTTGTGTTGACATGCTATATGTAATAAAAGCACTGTGCACAAATAAGAAGTGTTTAATGTACTGACTGGGCAGTGGATTGTCTTAGTTATTGTACTGTAAACTCACATAACTATAGTGATATATGTTTGAATGTACTACAATCAAACATGTACATGTTGGTTTTTCCTGAGAGAACTACAGTATCGAATAATAATGAAATAAAGGAGCATCTGCTAATGAAACCAAAATGTCTACACAATCACAAATGTGACAACATCGCTTTATGTTGGATATCAAGCCAACGCAACAACCTAAGTTTAGGTTTTTTATGTGCAAACATCACAATACTGATATGTATGTTTTTCACCACAGTGCCAAAAGTGTAAACATAACGTAGCATATTCTCGGACCACTGTCATGGTAAGCATCTTTCTGCTACCTAACATAAACACACCCAAATAAGAAGTGAATATGTTTCAGTGACATATTAGGCATCAATGCTTTTCAGAAGTATGCTGCTGTCCCTACCAGTAGGTTGTAGAAATTGACCCTAAACGACATGTTTTGCCCTTGCGCATATCCTTATGGGGGATGGTGTGTGTGTAATGTGGTTATGTTAAAGCACATACTACTTGCCAGTTGCTCTGGGCAACGATGATAAATTTTTCTAAACAGGTCGGTGATGCGCCTGTAACTTTATCTATATCCTTGTCATGGACGCTGTGTTTACAAATACCCCAATCCTTGTTATTAAAGCCTTATGCAGATATGAAGTAGTGGAAAACCTCAAGAATCTCATATTTAGACATCCTACTGAAAATGACAGTAAGCTTCAATAACTGCCATTATTTTAAAATGCCAGTCCGAAACATGTACACTTCTTAGCTGTATGTGTTTACATGTATTCTATTTGTTGTGTTTGTTTTTTATAGTGGCCCTTGAAGTCAAGTAATAACAACAACATTATTGACCTCATAATGTCTTTGGTTAGGTGTTTGTGCACAAGTCATGTACAGTACATGTAGCCTCGTGGATACATATGGCAGGATGAGGAAGGATGTTGTATGTAGTGACATCCTTGATTGCGCCACATCCTTAGAACATGCTAATGTATAATTGCATGTCAGCATTTGCACCATGTCGAAGGGCTTGGAATGTTTACTGTAATGCCGTAACGTTGCGTGAGAATATTCCATCACAATGTACATATTTATCATATCAAATATGTAAGTTTGTGCTGGAGTACTCCGACCTATAAACATTGTTAGCTTTATGGAAGCTGCTTCCAAAAAAACAAATCTCATATAATGTGGCCTTCTAATACGGCTATGAAAAACACCTTCTTACTCTCTCTCTCTCTCTCTCCATACATCTCTCTCTCTCTCTCTGTCTCTCTCTCTCTCTCTCTCCATACATCTCTCTCTCTCTCTCTGTCTCTCTCTCTCTCTCCATACATCTCTCTCTCTGTCTCTCTCTCTCTCTCTCTTTCTCTCTCCATACATCTCTCTCTCTCTCTCTGTCTCTCTCTCTCTCTCTCTCTCTCTCCATACATCTCTCTCTCTCTCTCTGTCTCTCTCTCTCTCTCTCTCTCTCCATACATCTCTCTCTCTCTCTCTGTCTCTCTCTCTCTCTCTCTCTCTCCATACATCTCTCTCTCTCTCTCTGTCCTCTCTCTCTCTCTCTCTCTCTCTCTCTCTCTCTCTCTCTCCATACATCTCTCTCTCTCTCTCTCTGTCTCTCTCTGTCTCTCCATACATCTCTCTCTCTCTCTCTCTGTCTCTCTCTCTCTCTCTCTCTCTCTCTCCATACATCTCTCTCTCTCTCTCTGTCTCTCTCTCTCTCGAGAGAGAGAGAGAGCGAGAGAGAGAGAGAGAGAGAGAGAGAGAGAGAGCGAGAGAGAGAGAGAGAGAGAGAGAGAGAGAGAGAGAGAGAGAGACAAAGATAGAGACGTGTATACTGAAAGAGAGAGAGAGAGAGAGAGACACGCAACTATCAAATAGCTTGGATTGCTACATTACATAACATCACTTACACAGCACTATTGCACCTATCAATAATTATACTTACACCCTGTCCACCAAACACATCATGTATATCAAATGATTGTGTGCCATTTATACCTGTGTTTGTGTTGTTGGTAACCTACAAACACATGGTACCCAAGAGGGAAAGACAAGAGAAATCTGTCCAATATGTTGCCAGACATATATTGTGCATTTTACAGTATAGCACTTGGATTACAGGACATTATTTTTTTGAAAAACATAAGTAATGTCATCCTTCAAGCATAAAGAACATTTACCAAAAAAAAAACACAAAACGAGGCCTGGCAGTCTTTGAGGCTGAGGATAACCAGTAGACACAGTCAGCTGGTATTATTTGACATAAAATGTATATGTCTGACACCATATCCCTCCCTCTTTTGTTGTCCTTCAAGTTCGGAAGGCGAAAGCATTCAACTACAAACATCTGCCATAACAGACAACAAAACAAAACCATAACCTTCATAATTAGATTCTAACCATAAACATAGGAACATTGTGATGTTACCATCATCACAAGTATAGCATGAACATTGTTCACATTTTACTGAAAAGCGGAAGAGGCAGCAGACAAAGTCTGCAAGCTAGATCCCACTGCCTCCGAAGTGCTGTGACTAGTGTGTGCCACATCATCAAATAGGGGCTGGGAGTGGCCATGGACATCCTCTAGATCCGCAACATATGATGTGTTCTGTGTGCTTTTGACAAACCTATACGATGTGGAGGTTGAGGACAAAGATGGCATTGAAAAGGAAGGCATATTTTGCAAGGAGGTGGTGTTGTTTGTTGTGCTGTTGTTGTATGTCTGCTTGTTGGAATGATTATATGGCAATGAGTATTGTGGCAGCAAAGTTGGAGTTTGTTGAGGCAAGTACTGGTGTTTACCCAAAGAATGTGACAATGTAGAAGATGAGTGAGTAGAAGTAGAACTGAGAGTAGTAAAGGGCATGTGGCTGGGGCCTTTATCATTATTGTTGCGAGCTTGTGAATTGGATGATGCATGCATTGGTAATGAGGCACTATTGAAGGGTTTTGCGTGAGTTGCCACAATACTCAATGGTGTGTCAAAAAAACCATCACAAGCACCCTGGTCACTGTGTGTATCTTTTTGAGCAGACAAAATCACATTCATTATCTCAACTTTCAATTTTGTCATTTTCTCAGCTGGCACAAGTTTGATGTCAGGAGCAAGGGATTTTAGAAAATCCAAAATTGGATCATCTTTATCTGCATCATTATTAGTCTCTATTAGGTCTGAACGCATAGTACTAAGGGCATCCAGAATTTCAGTATCTTCCTCAACCAATTTACGACGTCGTGGGCGACCAACTTTACCAATTGGCTTTGATGTGTGGGCCCCAGAGGACGACTGTTTCCCATTGATCACCAATTCAACATCACTGTCTGCCCTGTGTGTGTTTGTGTCACCTGCACACTCTGTTGAGTCATTGGCTGAAGCAAGGTGTGGTTCTTCGTCATCATCATCATCTTCTACATTGCCAGAAGTACTACAATAAAGGATAAGATCAAAATATTTATCTAGAATCTCAGATATCTGGCTACCAGGGATACACCCTAATGCGGTCTGTGGAAGAGGAATCAGGGAGAATAATGAAGAATGTGAATGAGCATGAAGAATGAGAATGAGAATGAAGAATGAAGAATGAGAATGAGAATGAGCATGAAGAATGAGAATGGAGAATGAGAATGAAGAATGAGAATGAAGAATGAAGAATGAAGAATGAGAATGAAGAATGAGAATGAGAATGAGCATGAAGAATGAGAATGAAGAATGAGAATGAGAATGAAGAATGAGAATGAGAATGAAGAATGAGAATGAGCATGAAGAATGAGAATGAAGAATGAGAATGAGAATGAAGAATGAGAATGAGAATGAAGAATGAGAATGAGAATGAAGAATAAAGAATGAGAATGAGAATGAGCATGAAGAATGAGAATGAGAATGAAGAATGAGAATGAGAATGAAGAATGAAGAATGAGAATGAAGAATGAGAATGAGAATGAGCATGAAGAATGAGAATGAAGAATGAGAATGAAGAATGAGAATGAGAATGAAGAATGAAGAATGAGAATGAGAATGAGCATGAAGAATGAGAATGAGAATGAAGAATGAAGAATGAGAATGAGAATGAGCATGAAGAATGAGAATGAAGAATGAGAATGAGAATGAAGAATGGAAAAATATTAATGAAAAATTTAAAGTGGGAATTCCAATCGTTAATGACATTGATGGCATATAAATATTACAAAATGATTGATTAGGATCATAACCATGCACATGTTAGCCACTGTGGAAGAATCCATACAATCATACCAGAACCACAAAAAAAAAAATAAAACATTATGTTTTGCCTAATGAAAATTACATGCGCTCACAACATTATACTGGACATAATATCACCACAGGAGTTTTAGATACTTACACTCTTTTCTCTAGCGATGGAACAAGAAACATGAGTGACTGGTACATAGGGTGGAATCGATATTTCTTCAAACCTTGGCCACTTCTCTCCTCTTTGCTTTTATCATGATCTTTCTTGAAACGATCGCGCAGACTTTTCCATTTGACTTTTAACATTTTCACTACATGAACAGGAAAAAACACAAAACCAAACAAAAAAGTCAAAATTACACAAAAGGAAACAAGACCCCCCCCCCCCTACACACACACACACACACACACTACACACACACACATACATACATACACACACACACACACCAAGTACAGCCAGAGATATGACAGTAAAAAAACACTTACATATGCGTGCTTTCCTCCGCGTATCAAATGTTTCATACTTCTCATAAAAGAACGTCGCCACACTTTCCCATGCTCGGTTCTTCTTGTAAACATTATGGTAATCATCTAATGCGACATCCCAAAGTTCTGGCCGCCGCTCCACCTGGTCAATGAGAGCAACAGGATCAATCTCCTCAGCCATGTTGTGCAGTGTCCCAACAAACTCCAACTGCGCACTTCCTGTAACACCTCAAGGCATTATGGGCCACTTCCAGTCCTCCAAGACACTCCCCAAACGCTTGACAAACGATAGCGTAGCATTGCCAAGCGTTCATAGGCGATTGCATCCCCTCCAGCCAAGTGTTTGTACGCAGTAGCTGCTCCCAGACGCGACATGCGGCGGTTTACAAACGCACGATCACCGCACACCTCATCTACCGCATACAAACGCTTACTGTTCAGGAAAAATTAACACCCCCATTCGCTCCTATTATTAGGGAGGCAGATAGGCGTTCAGAACGCTTACAGACGCCTGCAATAAACGTTCGTGTGAAAGAGGCCTTAAAAACTCAAAACGCTCAGAAAAACTCCTCTGGAGTGCCCCAGGCCGTAGGCAGCAATTACAAAGGATACCAGCTGATATTTTAAGAGCAAAGGGCTTGGCTCGCTTGTGTTGGGTACTTCAGAATAGATTAAAAATAAATAAATGTAAAATTATATATATATATATATATATATATATATATATATATATATATATATATGTATATATGTATATATATATATATATATATATATATATATATATATATATATATATATATATATATATATATATATATATGCCTTTATAGGGAACCTAAACGGAGAAGGATGTGGATTTTTCCTTTTACAATAATATAAGTTGCCTGACTCTCCTGCTGATCCTGTGTCTCTAATACTTTTAGCCACAGCCCCTGAACAAGCATGCAGATCAGGTGCTCTGACTCAAGTCAGACTGGATTAGCTGCATGCTTGCTACAGGTGTGTGGTTCAGCCACCACTGCAGCCAAATAGATCAGCAGGACTGCCAGGCAACTGGTATTGTTTAAAAGGAAACATTCATATCCCTCTCAGTTTAGTTTGCTTTTAAGGGAACAATATCTATAAAGGGCACAATATCTAACATCAATAAGGTATTCATAATTTGGTTCACATATTTACTTCGGTGTGTCTACTATTTAATAGACTCCCCTTTAAAGTCCTTCTGCTATAAAAAAAAATTTCTCTCAGTCACCCTAGCTTTCACAATACTAATGCTTTACCAATATATACTCCTATTATATCTTTATATGTGTGTCCATTTTTTTTTTTACTTATGTGGATTAATAATGCCGTAGTTCTACCTGCTTTGCAGAACAATCCCTGCTCCCTCAGGAAGAACATGACGTTACATAAGTCTTAACAGGCAGCCACCTAGTGTAGTATTGCTCATTGTTAGAAAGAGAGAAAGTGTAAGTGCGTGCGTACGTGCATTCATGCGTGCTTGTGTGTGTGCTTGTGTGTGTGTTGTGTTGGGGTGTGTGTGTTTGTTGGGGTGTGTGTGTGTTGGTGTGTGTGTGTGTGTGTGTGTGTGTGTGTAGTGTGTGTGTAGTGTGTGTTGGTGTGTGTGTGTGTGTGTAGTGTGTGTGTGTGTGTGTGTAGTGTGTGTGTGTGTGTGTGTGTTGGTGTGTGTGTGTAGTGTGTGTTGGTGTGTGTGTGTGTGTGTGTGTGTATATAAATACATTTCATTAACCATATGCATGTCCCAAATGTGAGTAACAGCTGATAAGCAGCGCACAGTGAATGCACAATTCCTTGACCTGATTGTATTAGGCTCCAGTCCAAGACAGTGTACATTCCAAAGCACAAACTGACTATTCCCAGCAGAGAGTAAGAGCCTGAGGAGAAGATGGCAATATGCACATTGTGTATGCACAGTTATCCTTTAAGATGACCATAAACATGAGCATAGTTGCTTGTGCATACATGTCCCAACAGTCCAGCAACTGTGTTAGCTGGTGGTGTTTTCCAAATAAGGCTTTTGAGCTAGAAGGTATGCAATGTTCCGCTTGTCTCCAAGGTAACAAATGTTCACTAGAAAGACATTCCAAACATGGTGCCACTTGTGAGTCTCTGTTGCACAAGTTTCATCCATTTAAAAGCACAACAGTTTGATGTGTAGCCACTAGCCAAGAAGCTATGGGCCCCTATGTGAGTTTTACGTGCCCCCCCCAGCACTCTACACATAACAACTGATAGCGCGCACCAAAACCTGTTAAGGACAACCACAGTGTCAGAGGTGCAAGAAGTAAATGGGAAACAGCTTGTTAATCATTATTATCATTCAAAGTCATTCTACAAGTGATCATTACAAGCACAGAACCAATAAAGAGCAAATACTGCAGTTGAGGGAGGCCCCTATGGGGCCCCTCTGGCCCATGGGCCCCAGTGCCGTCGAGACCTCTGCATCCCCTACTGCTATGCCACTGTGCATGTGTTTACCAAGGAGTAGACAAAAGAGGCAATTAACACATTTCAAATCAGCCACAGGCTTGGTGCATATTCTGTTTGGAATATAAACTCTGCCAGAATACACTGTGTGCTATCCCATGAATTTGGTAGCCAATCAGTGGTGGCGCACTGGCGCTACACTGGGGCACTGCCCCCCCCCCCCCACTCCACCCTGGCAATCACTGTGCCCCTCTTTTACACTGTTAACGGTATCCAGTCTCCACCAGTGTACACTGAACAGGATAGGGTTTGTAAAAAAACTCTCCATGTCAGCCTGAGTCTGTGTAGACATTCATGAAACCAAGGGTTTTATCTATTTGTCGCAAATACCCCACAATTCTTGCAAGATCTCTTGTAATTAATGTATCTGGATGACAATTCTGTTTGCAAAAAAAAAAGTACACATTTTTAATTTAAGCAATATTTTAAATTAGCAAGGAAAATTGTGTTATGCGGATTCAAAACTTCCTGTCTGTAAAATACAAGCTCTAGCCTCCAGCATTTTCTAAAATAAGGAATTACACATACAGTGTTTCTCTTCCTCCTGCCTCTTCCCCCCTCCCCTTGCTTGAAGAGTCGTGAGACTCAGGCTGGGGGCTGTAATGATTTGTCTGTGTTCTGTCCACACAGGAGCAACTTGCTATCAAGTAAGGACTAAAGCATGCCAGCCAATTAGCCAAGTACATCTGTATGTAACTTTGCTTCCATAATAACACCATCATATGGACAAAAGCTTCGAGTTCCATTTGTGATGTTTGCATTTGGTACCCATCATTGCTGAACTAGTTGGCCTTAATTTCATCACCTGAGTTAGACAAAAAAATGCTGAATATGGAAGAAAAGGCTGCAAATGGAGGTTGCAAATAAGGAGAAACACATGGAAATAAGGAGCTGGTGCCCAAGGGACCAGTGTAGAACTGAAGGAGGCTGCTGTATGAATGTTAGACATGGAAGAGGGGGCTACACAAGGAATAGAAGGGGGATGCTGCACATGGAATGGAAGCTGCAAGAAAGGTGGCCTAGGGGGTGGAAAAAGTTTAAACCCAGCCTTGCAGCGGCTTCCCGAAGAGAGGAGAGCAGTGCAGAGAATCTGTACAGAAGACTTCAAATGTCTCACTTCTGCATCTAAAGTCAACTCTGTGGTCACTGCGCTGCTCTCCTCTTCTTGCCCTCTGTTCACGTTGCTGCTAATCTGAGGTGAGTGTGTCTGTGATAAAGTGATGGCCATACCAGTCACCGGGTGACCTTGGCAGTATGGGAGGCCCCTGCTTCGGATGAGGCCCCAAGCATCCACTTGGTTCACCTGGGCCAAACAACAACACTAAACACAATCATTTTGTCACATCCATTCTCACCTGGGACCTCAAAATATGCTTCTAATGTATCCTTCTTCAACAAGCCACCCTTCCCCAGCTTCAAATACAGAAAGGTTTGTTAGTGAACTCACAGCAGGCATAAGGCAGGAACACCTATGTGTCCTTATATACATTACTGATGTGGTGATACACAGGGCTGGCATTGTCACTGACAGGGGCAACTCTAGCCATTTTGTCACTTCTGGCTAAAATAATCGTAATGTGGCAATCATTCACCAGAAAGTAATCATAATGCAGCAATGTTTCACCAGAAAATAATCGCAATGTGGGCAGCGTTTCACTACAAAATAATTGTAATGCACCAATGTTTCACCAGAAAATAATCATAACGTGTCAATCTTTCACCAGGAAATAATCAGCAATGTTTCACTATAAAATAATCGTAATGCAGCAATGGTTCACCGTAAAATAATCGTAATGCAGCAATGGTTCACCATAAAATAATCGTAATGCAGCAATGTTTCACCAGAAAAGAATGGTAACGCAGCAATGTTTCACCATAAAATAATCGTAATGCAGCAATGTTTCATCAGAAAATAATCGCAATGTGGGCACTTCAAAATAATCATAATGCAGCAATGTTTCACCAGAAAATAATCATAATGTGTCAATCTTTCCCCAGAAAATAATCGTAATGCAGCAATGGTTTACCATAAAATAATCATAATGCGGCAATATTTCACTAGAAAATAATCATAATGCAGCAATGTTTCACCAGAAAAGAATGGTAGCGCAGCTATGTTTCCCCAGAAAATAATCGTAATGCAGCAATGTTTCACCAGAAAATAATAATGTGTCAATCTTTCCCCAGAAAATAATCATAATGCAGCAATGGTTCACCATAAAATAATCACAATGTGGCACTATTTCTCTAGAAAATAATCGTAATGCAGCAATGTTTCACCAGAAAAGAATGTTAACACAGCTATGTTTCACCAGAAAATAAATAATCGTAATGCAGCAATGTTTCACTAGAAAATAATGTGCACCTGTAAAAAAAATAAATAAGTACATAGCAAGGAAATGAACAGCGCTACTTAAAAACAGGCAAGTGCCTACCTGCAAAAGAGTGCAAGCCCCACTTATGGAGTCGAATACACACCGAGCATACACATGACCTGTCTACCACTGGAGGAGGATGTTAGTTTCCTGTAACAGCCTGCATGCAACCCATCAAGTACTCGTCCCTCCCACTGCGAAGAAGTCAATCCTCCATGGGAGGG
The DNA here is from genome assembly GCF_040937935.1 of Hyperolius riggenbachi. Taxonomy (NCBI): domain Eukaryota; kingdom Metazoa; phylum Chordata; class Amphibia; order Anura; family Hyperoliidae; genus Hyperolius; species Hyperolius riggenbachi. The sequence continues at coordinate 107,547,940 of NC_090652.1, forward strand.
GCCTAACACTAACTAAATCCTAACCTATGCATATGCATAGCCTGGATGCGGCTAATCAAATAAAATCGAAAATTGAAAATTGCGCAAAAGGTGGATTAGCACAACACCAGGCCGCCTCCGAATGGCCTCCAATCAGAGGTGCGCTGAGCCCCCCCAGAAACTACAAACGCACCTTGAACCCAAACAGAAGCTCTGCATATACACCAAAAGCATGGCTGTTAAGTGGGAGAAGCTGACCAAAAACGAAATAAATTAGTACATAGCAAGGAAATGAACAGCGCTACTTAAAAACAGGCACGGCATTGAAAGACATATAAATTCACAATCATTACAGAAGTGTGAAACACTGTGATAGTTATGACGTAGGTGGTAGTTAATTGTAAGTCTAAGCCAGAAAGTTATACATGTGAGTATAAATATACAGCTATACAAAGGTACAAGTGCATACATGTATACATAAAGACACAGAAAAGGAAAGTAAAAAAAAGAAAATAAAAGAAACAGTTGTAGCACTGGGGAAATTGTATGCTAAGTATAAAAAGGGTTGAAGCATATGTATCACAGGAGAATATTGGCGATAGTGTCATGGTAGGAGAAGTCAAGGTCAATGAGTGGATGGCATGAAGTTGCTAGGTTGGAAGTGTAATAATATGACCCTCTTGCATTGATATTTCCATAGTGGAATTAGGCCTCCAGAACCGTTGGGAAGCTAAGATTCCCTCTGAAGTCTACCCATGGCTCCCAAATGTTGACGAATTGGTCCATTGTATCTTTAACTAGAGCATTTAGACGTTCACACACCATTATATGATCAATTCTTCGTTCCAGTGTAGTCAAGGAAAGGGCAGGCTGTAGCCATTGGGAGGCTATATAGGTTTTGGCAGCCACTAAGATAAATTGTAGGAGTCTATGCTGCGAGTTTGTGAATCTAGGGGGTTTAAGGCCCAACAAGCAAATTTTAGGGTCTTTTGGAACGTGGGGGGAGAATAGGTTAGATATCTTCCTAATTAACTTCGACCAGAACAATGCAACTTTTGGGCATGTCCACCAGATGTGGAAGGTGGTCCCATTGACGGTACAACCGCGGAAACAGTGGGCAGATTGGGTTGGGTCGATTTTGTGAAGGCGAACAGGGACCAAGTATGATCTGTGTAGGAGTCTAAGCGAGGACTCCAGATTAGAGGTCTGTAGGCTACCTCTAGAAAGGGTATCTAGGCATTGTGACCATTGTTCTTTAGTTAATGCTAGGCCAAGGTCCTTTTCCCAATCTAAAATATAGGGAAATTTGTAGTCAGGAGGGGGTTGGTTGAAAGTACAATACAAGAAGGATAAGATCCCTTTGCGCAGTGGGCTATTAAGACTAATGCTCTCAAAAGAGGATTGCTGTGCCCCCTGATCAGGTGGTATTAAGGGGCTGAGGTAATGGAGAATTTGAGAAGCCCTAAAGTACTCTAAGGGTGGAATATTTTTATCCGCGATTAGCTGATTAAGAGTGTAAAGCTTGCCTTTCATTAAGAAATCTCTGAGAGATGTCAGTCCTTGGGACTGCCACCAATGGAAGGCTCGCGAGTCCTGGCCTGGGAGGAAATCCGGGTTTTTGAGGAGCTCGAATCGTGGAGACGGTTGGGATTGTAATTTCAGTTTAAAGCGGCATCTGCGCCAGATGGTCAATGTATGGGCTGTTATAGGGGAGTTTTTGGCTACAGCAGTTGGGATAGGTGTTTTAGCCCATAGGGCTCCTTTCCATGAAATTGGGGATAGGAGGGCATTCTCTAGGGAGACCCAGATGGGAGTATGGGGACCAGCATAGATTAATGGCAGTGAGGCTAGTTGGGAGGCGTTAAAGTACCGTTTTAAGTGAGGGACTGAAAGACCCCCATCCTTCCTATGCCAGTGCATAATTTTTCTCGAGATACGGGGACGTTTGTCTCGCCAAATGAATTTAAATAGAGCTGTCTGTAATTTCTGTAGGTCTGAAGTTGGTACTTGAATAGGCAGTACCCTGAAAAGTATGTAAGTTTTGGTAGCCACGTCATTTTTATAGCCGTGACTCTTCCAAGCCAGGAAAGATGGGGGAAGTTCCATAGCGATAGGAGGGTCAGTAGTTTTTGCACCAGGGGTCTATAGTTCCATTTATACGCTTGAGAAACATCATTGCATAACTTAACACCTAAGTATTGGATATAATAAGGCGGATATTGAAAGCGAAACACTGAGGCCATCATTCTACCCATATCTTTAGAATAGTTACAGAACATAATTTCAGACTTGTCAACGTTAAGGTGTAGGCCTGAAATCAGGCCAAAAGAGCGGAAAGTCTTCAGGAGATTGGGAATCGAAACCACAGGGTTGGTGAGGGTAAGAAGGACATCGTCCGCAAATAAACTTAGCTTTGCTGTGTGAGGGGGAATAGTGTACCCCGAGATATCAGGGTGTGATCTGATGTGTTCTGCAAGTGGCTCCATAACCAGAGCAAAAATGGCAGGGGACAGGGGGCAGCCTTGCCTCGTGCCTCGGAAAATATTAATAGGTTGGTACGAAGTGCCAGGTAGTTTCAGTGTAGCTTGAGGAAAGGAGTATAGTAGTGTAAGCCACTGCAAAAAGTTTCCTTGTATTCCCAATTTCCTGAAGACCCCAAACATATACGGCCATGTAACGGTATCAAAGGCCTTCTCAAGGTCTAGGGCCAATAGGACCAGTGGCGTTTTGGTTCTCTGAGCATGCGCAATGATGTTAAAGTTCCTCAAGTTATCGGAAGCCTGCCTATGCGGGATAAAACCCACCTGGTCCCTGGAGACTAAACGAGGTAAAAGTTTGTTGAGACGAGCTGCAAGTATGGAAGTCAGAATTTTATAATCTAAATTTTGAAGGGAGATGGGGCGATAATGTTTTGGGTTGAGAGGGTCCTTATGGGGTTTAGGGATGATAGTGATAGTGGATGCCAAGAATTCAGGGGGGATATGGCTCAGTTTTCGTAGTGAGTTTAGAGTTTTAGTTAGTGGGATGATGAGGTGTGGGAGGCATTTTTTGTAGTACAGTGCTGAGAGACCGTCTGGGCCTGGGGCTTTATGTAGTTTTAGTTTTTGGATTGTTTTAGTTACTTCTAGTTCAGAGAAGGGATCATTTAAGGAAACTAAAGTTTCAGGAGCAACCATGGGAAGGTGTACTTGGTCTAGGAACTCATTAATTTTGGTAGGGTCTTGCTGTGAGGGACAGTTATAGAGTTGGGAATAATATGAGTGAAAAATTTCATGGATTTTGGCCGGATCAGCTGTGACATTACCCTCAGGGGTACGTATTTTGTAGATATGGTTGATTTTTTCTTGTTGGCGAAGTTTGTTTGCTAGAAGGGTATCTGCTTTGTTAGCGTAACGGTAAAATTTAGCTTTGGTCCATCTCATAGCCTTTTCAACCTTTCTAGATAATACTAGGTCCAGTTCTAATTGTGTGTCTTTTATTAGCTTATATAAAAATCTAGAGGGATCTGTTTGGTTAAGCAGGGTCAGTCTTCAAAGTTTATATGAAAAAATAGATAAAAAATTATCAGAGCGTTGTTTTTTAAGGCGAGAAGATATCTGGATTAGTCTGCCCCTTTATGAAGGCTTTGTGAGCTAGCCAGTTATTCATGGGGGAAGTGTCTTCAGGGACATTTTGATCGAAATATTGGGAAAGGGCATCAAGTGTTTCACTGCGTGTGGTAGGGTCTATAAGAAGTGATTCGTTTAGTCTCCAAGGAGTTCTACGGGTGGCCGGAATTCGAGTATCCATACATATTAGAACAGCGTCGTGGTCGGACAACGGGGTAGGAATATGTCGTACATAAAGAAGCTGAGGGACCATAGAGGTTAGGAGTAGCATACGTGTTATGTGCTACTGAGTGATGAGTGTTAATTCCAACAGAGAAAGAACATGTGTGCATCAACCAAGTGAACCTGACAAATCTGGCTTTGCAAATTTGGCCTATTGGCTAATCACGAGACATTGCTCATGCAAATAAGCATTTGCTTTCGCATGCCTAAATATGCAGGATCAAAAACCAAAAACCGCAAAACAATCGCCCTGCGGGAATTAGTTCATGCTATACAGCACTATCCAGGGGCGCCACGAGGAGGCTTCCCATTGCCCCCATACAACCGGGGGGCCGCGGGGGTCCCAGGCACTCTCACCGCCTGGAACCCACACAGCGGCACCCCGGAGGTGAGTAATGAGTGTACCCACGTTTATTGCCATGATATTCCCTCCAGGCATCAACCAAAAAGTTATCCTCTAAGAGAGTTTGAAGAGTGGCCCGTTGATGCTTGGTTAGTTTGTCAGGGGATGGTTTAGATTTTTCTAGGGCCTCATTCAGTGTGAAGTTGAAATCGCCACACCAGTATAACATTGTGTTAGGTGCATGAGATATGAGTGGGGCAATTTCAAGGATTGTAGAAAATGCCTGTTCTGGGGGTGCATAGCAATTAATGATTTGAATATTTTGGGAATACAATGTCCCAGAAAGAATAAGGTATCTGCCCGCCGGATCACACACCACTCCACCCAAATCAATTGGCAATGAGTTTTTAAGCAAAATTGCTACTCCACGATGCTTCTTACCAGAGTTAGCCATATCAAATTTTCTGTAGCTACTGTGCAGGTAGTTAGGATGAGATGTCTCTGAAAAGTGTGTTTCCTGCAAACATATTATATCAGGGGTAAGGCGTTGGATGTCAGCGAATAATTTTCTACGTTTTTGTGGAGAGTTAAGACCCCTAGCGTTCAAAGAAAGCAACTTAAATGAAATAGACATATATTAACCTAGACTTATGCTTGCATAGCATCCTGAGTATATAACCCCAAATTCTCCTGGATAAAGCCCCAAAACAGTAATAAAATTTAAACAAAAAACAATAACAATCAGCAGCAACAGTCAGTAAGGTGGTTAAGCCACCTATATTACTCGGATACCGAGGGATGGGGGGGACCCATATTATTGGGTACGACCTCATTCCTCAATAGCGGGGTACAACATAGGATCCCCGACCGAGAAGGGCATATAGCGTACATTATAACCTGTAAGGTAAAAATGGGGGTAATCTGCTAGCCATAATATGTGTTAACTAAATAAGGCACATTATGAAAGATTGAAGCTGCTCCTGCAAGCACTGTTGGTATCTCGTGGTGGCGTAAAGGCCTGCCGCTTGAGGTAGAGAATGCGGTTGTTCTGTGCAGTTTATAGCCAAGGTTGATCCTGATAGAGGATATGATAGGAAAGATACAAAAGTCCTGGATTTTAATGGCAGCTTCTCATGAGGAGAAATAGGCTGAAGCAGCTCGAGCAGGAGAGATGGTAGCAAGATAGTCACTAAAGTTCGTCAGGGCAGGAGCTCCAGGCAAAAGTTCAGGCATGGACGGTTCACTGGAGCCAAAATGGCGTCTATAGTGCCATCTTTAAGTTCGTTTAAACAGTGAAGTAAGGGCCAAAAAGGAAGTAAGAAGACTCCAAATGTTTGGGAAAGGAGGATATTGGGATCATATCAACATTGTTCAATATACTTAGCTGTCTGAGGGTGTTGGAGAGGCGTTCTGGTCCCGCTGTCTTCTCACTCCAGTCCTCCATATCCTTTCAGGCCGCTGAGGGGGAGGAAGAGGGGCTAAAGTCGGAAAGGCAGGTGCGGATGAGGTGGGAAGCTGTTCCAGGCGTATATCGGCCTCCTCCAAGATCTTTTTGCCCTCAGCGGCAGTTCGGATGACATGCAAAGCTTCTCCTATTTGGAAAGCAAGTTGGCAGGGAAACCCCCAGCGATAGCGTATCTTCTCCCTGATCAAGGTGAGGGTTACCTGTCTCATAGAGCGTCTTTTCTGGAGGGTCAGCGGAGAGAGATCGGAGTATAGTTGAACCGATTGCGGGACCCCTGGCAATGTGGAGAGGCTGCGAGCTGCCGCCATGAGCTGGTCCTTCACTTCGCCGTAGTGGAGTTTAAGTACGACATCACGGGGTAGATTGGAGTTTCGCGGTCGGCCCAGTGCTCTATGTATTCTATCCATGCGGAACATGGAGCGGTCTAGCTGGGGAAGCAAGGCCGCAAAAGGTTAGTTGCTACTTCTCTGATCTCCGTTATCGTTTCGGGAAGGCCCCGGATGCGCAGGTTGGAGCGGCGGGCTCTGTTCTCGAAATCTTCGAGCTTGTTTTCCAGTTGGGTTATCCTTTCCTCCTGGGAGTCCAGCCTTTGTTTGTCATCGGCTAGTGCGTCCGCTATTTCATCATCTCTTTCTAGGTCATTTACCCTTTCGCCAATATCCCCAATTTGGGCGGTAATGTCGCCAGTGGCGGCGCTACACTGGGGCTTACCCAGGCTTAAGCCCCAGCTGACAAGCTGTCAGCCCCTGCAAAAGCCCCCCCTCCGCAGGGCTGCCGAGCAGCAGGAGGGGTGGAAGCGGAGAGAAGAGGAAGCCGTGTGGACAGCGGCGACGAAGGGGGCCGTGTCCCCCCCTTCCCTCACCTTGGTGCTCCCACTCTCTGCCTCACTCCCCCCTCAGATAGCAGCGGCTGGCTGGTCATAAGACTCACTCTCTTCCCAGCGCGGCTGATCTGTGCGCCGCTCTGGTCTAGTCTAGTCTAGTCTAGTCTAGACCAGAGTAGCGGCACACAGATCGATCTCTCTCTCCCGCGCTGGGAAGAGAGGAAGTCTTCTGACCAGCCAGCCGCAGATATCTGAGGGGGGAGCGAGGCAGAGAGTGGTAGCCCCAAGGTGAGGGAAGGGGGAGACGGCCCCCTTCTCCGCCGCTGTCCACACGGCTTCCTCTTCTCTCCGCTTCCACCCCTCCTGGCCTGGGGACACCTATGGTAAGTCCTACCTACATATACTGGGGACAACTATACACCTGGCTACATATACTGGGCACATATACCCCTGGCTACATATACTGGGCACATATACCTCTGGCTACATATACTGGGCACATATACCTCTGGCTACATATACTGGCACACATACCTCTGGCTACATATACTGGGCACACATACCTCTGGCTACATATACTGGGCACACATACCTCTGGCTACATATACTGGGCACACATACCTCTGGCTACATATACTGGGCACACATACCCCTGGCTACATATACTGGGCACACATACCCCTGGCTACATATACTGGGCACACATACCCCTGACTACATATACTGGGCACATATACCCCTGGCTACATATACTGGGCACATATACCCCTGGCTACATATACTGGGCACACATATCCCTGGCTACATATACTGGGCACACATACCCCTTGCTACATATACTGGGCACACATACCCCTGGCTACATATACTGGGGACATATATATCATTACACGCATTTACTGGTGAAAGGCTGTCATTATGTGCATTAACTGGTGAAACACTGTCTCTTATTACATGCATTTTGTGGTGAAACGCTGTCTCTCATTACGTGCATTTACTGGTGAAAGGATGTTTCTTATGTGCATTTAGTGGTGAAAGGCTGTCTCATTACGTGCATTTACTGGTTAAAGGCTGTCTCTTATGTGCATTTAGTGGTGAAACCCTGTCTCTCATTACATGCATTTACTGGTGAAAGGCTGTCTCATTACATGCCTTTACTGGGGAAACGCTGTCTGTCATTATGTGCATTATCTGGTGAAACACTGTCTCATTACGTGCATTTACTGGTTAAAGGCTGTCTCTTATGTGCATTTAGTGGTGAAACGCTGTCTCTCATTACGTGCATTTACTGGTGAAAAGCAGTCTCTTATGTGCATGTACTAGGGAAAGGCTATCTCTTATGTGCATTTAGTTGGGAAAAGCTGTCTCATTACGTGCATTTACTGGTGAAAGGCTGTCTCTCAATACATGTATTTACTGGTGAAAGGCTGTCTCTTCTGTGCATTTAGTGGGGAAACGCTGTCTCATGTGCATTTACTGGTGAAAGGCTGGCTCATATGTGCATTTAGTGAGAAAACACAGTCTCTCATTATGTGCATTTACTGGTGAAAGGCTGTCTCTTATGTGCATTTAGTGGGGAAACGCTGTCTCTCATGTGCATTTACTGGTGAAACACTGTCTCTCATTACATGCATTTACTATTGAAAGGCTGTCTCTCATTACATGCATTTACTGGTGAAAGGCTGTCTGTCATTACGTGCATTTACTTCATTTTTTTTATGTAACTACATTAGCTGGTACAACTACATTACAGTTAGCCCCGCCCACATGATGTCATGACCACGCCCTCCCCCCTTGAGCCCCGCCAGCCAGCCATTGTGCCCCTTTCCAGCCCCCCCAAAATTCGGAAGCTGGAGCCGCCACTGAATGTCGCGGACTGCCGAGGCCAGCTCTTGCTTGAAGAAAGCTTTCAGTTCCCGGTATTGATCTGGCTGCGGGCTTAGGTGGGCTGGAGTTAGTGGAGGTTCCGAAAGAGAACTTCCAGGGGAGGAAGGAGCCGAGTCTTGTGTCGCAGCCTCCGCCATCTTGGAATCCAACTTCTCCCGCTGACGTTTCATTAAGGCTTTTATCGTGCCCGGGGCAGCTTCAGGTGAGTTCTTGGCCCCCTTTCGCTTGCCTCCCATGCTTAGTGAGGTGCCGGTATGCTAGAAGAGTGGGCTAGCTGTCCCCAAAATGCTTAAAAAGAGCCCATAAATCTCGGTCGGGCACGGAGCCAGCAGAGTTCACATCCGTCCTCGCTGGCGCCGCGCATGCGCCCCCGGCACTTGCCTGTTTTTAAGTAGCGCTGTTCATTTCCTTGCTATGTACTAATTTATTTCGTTTTTGGTCAGCTGCTCCCACTTAACAGCCATGCTTTTGGTGTATATGCAGAGCTTCTGTTTGGGTTCAAGGTGCGTTTGTAGTTTCTGGGGGGGCTCAGCGCACCTCTGATTGGAGGCCATTCGGAGGCGGCCTGGTGTTGCGCTGTTCCACCTTTTGCGCAATTTTCAATTTTATTTGATTAGCCGCACCCAGGCTATGCATATACATAGGTTAGGATTTAGTTAGTGTTAGGCCCCTCCCATGGAGGATCGACTTCTTCGCAGTGGGAGGGACGAGTACTTGATGGGTTGCATGCAGGCTGTTACAGGAAACTAACATCCTCCTCCAGTGGTAGACAGGTCATGTGTATGCTCGGTGTGTATTCGACTCCACAAGTGGGGCTTGCACTCTTTTGCAGGTAGGCACTTGCCTGTTTTTAAGTAGCGCTGTTCATTTCCTTGCTATGTACTAATTTATTTCATTTTTGGTCAGCTGCTCCCACTTAACAGCCATGCTTTTGGTGTATATGCAGAGCTTCTGTTTGGGTTCAAGGTGCGTTTGTAGTTTCTAGGGGGGCTCAGCGCACCTCTGATTGGAGGCCATTCGGAGGCGGCCTGGTGTTGCGCTGATCCACCTTTTGCGCAAAAAAAAAAAAAAAAAAGCATTTACTCACCTGCAGAAAGACTCCTCTCCCGGCGAAAGTCAACCGCTGCGAAAGTCCCACGCTGACAGGCGGAGAGCAGGGCTACGGGAAGATGGCCCCCACAGCCCTGTACAGAAGACACAAATAGTTTTCAGTGCAGGGCTTCGGACGCCATGGTGAGCTGAGGGCTTCAGGGAATGAACTGGTGCGGCGTCTATTAGACGCTGCAAGCCAGTTCATCACGGGGTCCCACAAACGGGGGGGCAGGGGGGCTGTGGTATGGGCATGGTGTCATCCCCCACGGCGGCAGTGCAACCCCACAGCGCCCCAGGAGACCGCTTGGTCAGCCTGGTGGACCAGGCGCCCTTGGTCACTGATGTGGTGATACACAGGGCTGGCATTGTCACTGATGTGGTGATACACATGGCTGGCATTGTTACATCATCAGCATACTGTACATGTTCAGTTCTGTCTGCCACTGAATATGCTGTAGCCTCTAGTGCCACAGAGATGGTCAGTGAGATGCAGATATGACTGACTTGCATGCAGTTTGGAACAAGGCCAATTAAATGCACTACCTGATGAATCAGATTGGCCTATTTCCAAGATGTGTACAATTTGCATTCAGTCTGGAATTATTTGCAGTTCATTGACCTCTACCATTGACCTAGCTATAACCAGACCTCAGCTTGGGAGAGGGAGTAAGAGCTGGGACCCACTACAAATCGATATCGCAATCACTAGCGTTTTGTGGTTGTTCTTTGCAAGTGATTTTAGAAGGGATTTCCCTGCTCCTGTACAATACATTAGAGTGCAAACGCTCACAAAATGCTGCATGTCCTGCGATTGCGATTAGCTCTAACCGTAATGGCTCTAGTGGGTTCTCCACCGCCTGCATTGGCAAAGCATTTTTGAAATTGCTGGTGATTCTCAGCGGTCCAAAAACATTCACAAAAGCATTCTAGTGGGTCCCAGGCCTAAAGCACGACTAGGAGTTCCTATTTAAGTAACTAAAGGAGGCTATAAACTGTTAGATTGCCTGTGGCAATCCGATCAATCCTTCTCTGACCTGCATCTTATCAGAGAGGGGTCAAATCCCCCCAATACACAGCACGCATATTTTCAATAGATTACATCACGGCCCATAGCGTTACACTGTTCGATACAGTGGAATACATTCTATGAGGGCCCAGGGGAGGACTGGGACCTTTTGGCCTGGGGGGACAACACAAACTAGAGGCCCGTTTCACGGCATCCCCAGCCCAAAGCCATATCTTTCTTGTGTGCAAATCTTCAAATTGTGATGACTAACAGCCCCAGCCACACACACACACTATGTACCTGATGCCTAACCCCATTTCTCAGCACAATCTACCTGTCTGTGTCTGATGCCTAACCTTAAAGGAGTTATCAGGCTTTTTTTTTTAATGAAAATAAGTGCTACTTACCCAGGGCTCGTCCAGCCCCAAGCTCCCAGCATGTCCCTTGCCACAGCTCTGCAGTCAGCTGTTCGCTGCCGCTGCCTCCCAGCCCCCGGAGATGACGTCCGGCCTACTGCGCCTGTGCGAGCGGCACTGTCAATCACCGCCACATGGACCAGAGCGTACTGTGCAGACGCAGAACTACTGCGCCTGCGCAGTACACTCCGGTCCACGTGGCGGTGATTGACAGTGCTGCTCGCACAGGCGCAGTACAGGCCGACATCCAGGTCGGACTGGTGCCATCGCCGGGGACTGGGAGGCAGCGGCAGCGAATGGCTGACTGCAGAGCTGCGGCGAGGGACATGCTGGGAGCATGGGGCTGGAGGAAGCCCCGGGTTAGTAGCACTTATTTCATTAAAAATGCCTGATAACTCCTTTAAACAACCCCCCCCCCCACACACACACACACACACAAACCTACCTACCTGGTGAAGTCTAACCCCACTCCTGCCCACCCACCATACAAACTACTTGTCTGACACCTACCCCCCCCCCCCTCCAACTACCTGTTTGACAGTGCCTAACTGCCTGCCTCCCCCCTCCCCTGCCGCCAATCACACCACAAGAAAAAAAACGTTCCCCCTCAGGCCAGGGTCAGAATGGGGATGATTATTACACAAAAAAAAAAACTCAGAGGGCACTGGCCTGGCGGGAGAATTGAATTTGACAGCAGTAGCAGGCAGGCAGCAAAGTGTGAGTAACTCAGTGACAAGAAGGGAGAAGAAGTACAGAAACAAAATGTATAAAAACCACCTTCTCCTCTGGCAACCTGGACCCGACCTCCTCTATCCTCCTGTCTCCTCAGTCCTACACCTCCTCCTCCTCCACAGCAGCAAGCAGCTATAGGTGGCATCTCCGACTCCCAGCCCCTAGAGTGTCCGACTCCTCCAGCCAGGACAGCCAGCCAGCCACTCGTAGCCGCAGCTCCAGGCCCCCAGCCCCCCCAGCACAGAAAGCTGAAGAGTGAGACAGCTCACTCCGACGACACCTCAGGCACAGCAGCGTCAATCTACTTCTGCGTCCGATTAACTGAAATATACTATTCACTCATAATTTCAATAGATTTTGCCTAAAATCAATCAAAATTATGATCAATGCCGCTCATTGCTTTTCAGATAATGGTGATTGAATCTGCCAGTAAAAATTGATATGTATATGACCAGCTTAAAGGAAACCTGAGACGTTGAAAAATTATACTTACCTGGAGATTCCTCCAGCCCCGTTCAGGCCGATTGGTCCCTCGCCATCCTCCCTGGATGCCTGGATACTCCAATAGGCAGCCCGGGAATTCCTCCAGTCAGGGGGAAATGCATATGCTGCCCGGCCGCGCATATTCCCTATCGTGCTACCATTGCCTGCCTTTTCTGCGCCTGAGCAGAACACTCCCAGCCATGAGAATGTGACGGGGGGAGTGCGCATGGGTGGACTGCGCCCACGTGACCTGACTGGCGCATTTCCCGGGTCACCTAGCGGAGGATCCAGATGGCCTGGGAGGATGGCAAGTGACCAATCAGCCTGAAGGGGGCTGGAGGAAGACTTAGGTAAGTATAATATTTTTTTTTGCTGTTATAGAATGAAGTAACACAAACTAAAAAACTGAAACAAGTAGCAGTCGGGCTGATATAAGTATACAAACAGTGTGTAGAGCAAAGCGGTAGGCAGAATGAAGGCAAGCACAGCTACGCAATGGGTTTCAGGATTGTAAAAGTTCACTTTCACAGATCATAACATTTTACTCTAATCAGTAGGACAGCTTTGAAAATTTGCCTTTGGTTTGTGTTTAGTTGGACTTTTATCTTAAAGCCACATTACATCACACAGAACCATAACCTGGAGCCAAGTGCTTAGTGCGTGAACTTGGACACCTTTGCCTTAGGTTTTTGAGAGCTTTCCCAGCACTGCGGTGATAAACCTTCCTTCATAGTCTTCCCAGAAGTTCACCTTTCATTGATGAACTGGATTTAGAAGCTGAGAAAAAACAGACTAGTCATCAAAAATCATGTTTAGAAAGCTAATCTTCAGGTTATGTGTGAATATACTGAGGTTTGAAATCAGCACAGGGGTCTCTATGATTGCCTGTGGCCAGGGCGATTGAATATTATTCAGCATGGATTAGGCATTGTCTCCTTCTGGCTCACAGCCACAGGCGAGGCTTAGCACTGTGTAATGCATACTGAGCCATGCCTGTAGCCTATAACCAGGCGATGATATTTAGCTTCCCTCTCGGTGTTGTCAAGTGACATCTGGACTTACAGCTGTATCCCGAGAGGACCTCTGTTTGCATCTCATTATCTCCATGTGGACCTGGGGAGGCGGGTGGTCAGCATATTTAATATTGACCTCTTTAGCGGTTGATGGCTCAGCAGTACACTAGGGGAAGAAGTCTGTTTAATTCACTATTTAAACTGAGGCATGCAAAATTATTTGTTGAGTACTAGAATCCAAAAATATAGCAGAAGTCTAACTAAGGACTCTTCGGAGAGTTTTCTTTCTTTTTTTTAATAGCGCTCGGACAACTGTGCACCATATGTGTGTGTAATGATGGTTATTTTTATATACAGAAACATTGTTTTGTTTTATTTTTTCTTCTTTAAAAGTATAAACTACACAATTTATTCCTTCTACATAAAACTTAACCCTTTAACCATTTTGCAATAATGGATGCATTCTGGGGCACCCACCAATAGAGGGTTGAATTTACAAAGTCCGTGGCTAGACAAAATGGATAATGATTTTAAAGGACAACCGAGGTGACATGTGACATGATGTATGTACATGTGACATGGGTATGTACAGTGCCAAGCACACTAATAACTATGCTGTGTTCATTTTTTCTTTCTCTGCCTGAAAGATTTAAATATCAGGTATTAGTGACAGTTTCTGTCCGGGTCAGACTGAATCAGACTATAGCATAACCCTCAGTGATAAATAATTACAGCCATAAAACACTTTTCTGTCAGTAAATGGCTCCTGAGAGAAGAAAAGAGATAAAAAGGGTCAATAATTCATAGATTTGCACTCTAGCATACTTCAATGAAGGGGCCATTGAGCAGAGACAATGAAACAGTAAAAACAGTAATGAAACAGTAAAAACTAGATTGAAATATAAAAATAAAACTGTGGGATATCTAAGTATTTTTTAGGTACAATTGACAGATACAATTGTTTTTCTCATCAGTTTGTTTTCACCTCGCATGTCGTTTAAAGTAAACCTGAAGTTAGAAAAGATACATACCTCGGTAGAAGTAAGGCTCTAGATAGTCCAGAGCAGTCACATTTCTAGGGGCAGGCACAGTGGCGCACGGAGGGGGTTGTTCTGGGTGTCTAGAACACCCCCCTGCACCGGGACCGGAAGTGGGGCTGCCGCATGGCCCGGCCGGCTGGGGAGAGAAGACAGAACAAAATGATGGAGGCGCCAGCCGCGCTAATAAGGGATGCGGGAGCCGGCTTTATTCCTTGCTCCCTCCCTCCCTCTGAATGCCCCTCACCTGCAGTGAATGTGTGCCCGGCTCCCCCATGAGTGTGTGCGCAGCGGAGCAGTAGGTCCTCTTACCGCAGATCAGGCGCACCAGCAACTGGAGTCTCATGCTTCCTGTTTACCATGACGTCACAGGAAGCATGAGACTCCAGTTGCTGGTGCGCCTGATCTGCGGTAAGAGGACCTACCGCTCCGCTGCCCACACACTCATGGGGGAGCCGGCACACATTCACCGCAGGTGGGGGCATTCAGAGGGAGGGAGGGAGCGAGGAATAAAGCCGGTTCCCGCATCCCTTATTAGCGCGGCTGGCGCCTCCATCATTTTATTCTGTCTTCTCCCCCGGGCAATCTTCTCCCCACACAGGGGGCGGGCACCTTCCTTCACCTATCTTATACTGGGGGGCATATACCTATCTAATCTATACTGGGGGGCATATACCTATCTAACCTATACTGGGGGGCATATACCTATCTAACCTATACTGGGGGGCATATACCTATCTAACCTATACTGGGGGGCATATACCTATCTAACCTATACTGGGGGGCATATACCTATCTAATCTATACTGGGGGGCATATACCTATCTAATCTATACTGGGGGGCATATACCTATCTAACCTATACTGGGGGGCATATACCTATCTAACCTATACTGGGGGGGCATATACCTATCTAATCTATACTGGGGGGCATATACCTATCTAACCTATACTGGGGGGCATATACCTATCTAACCTATACTGGGGGGCATATACCTATCTAACCTATACTGGGGGGCATATACCTATCTAACCTATACTGGGGGGCATATACCTATCTAACCTATACTGGGGGGCATATACCTATCTAACCTATACTGGGGGCAACTATATGGGCTACCTATACTGGGGGGGACCTATAGCTGGCTACCTATACTGCGGGCACCTATACCTGTCTCCACGTTGGGGGCGCATTTTACGCCCTCACCCTGGGTGCAATTTAGCCTAGAAACTGCTAGTATTTGGCTCCACCCACACCATATTTTGGCCACGCCCACGTCACTTTCAGGAACCCCCCCCTTGGAAATCCTGGATTTGCCCCTGAGGCATGGCTGGTGTCCACCCTGAAGTACTTCCTGTGGGACCCACTTGAGGTGGAATAGCGCTCCCTCTGTGTGTGAGCACGGGCCATCATTTGACAACACGGAGCCACTCTTGCATGACTCTTTTCTCCATGCACAAGCATCTCTGTGCTACTGCACTGGCGCAAAACCACTGGCTTTTATGAAGGTGCCCTACTACCCACAACCAGCTGAGCTGCTTTCACAGTACATACATTGCGGTGCAGCGCAATGGACAATATAATAGCATCACTATGCAATGCAATTATATTGCAATAGTACTTTCACACTAGTGTGTTAGCAGCGCGGTGCAGCAAACTCCATGCGAAGAACACACAGCATACTGTCTATTACTAGATGACGCAGCCTCTAAGGCCTCGTTCACATCAGGGCCGTTTCTGTGTGCTTTTTACAGCGCACTGCCCTGTGCGATCAGCAAGGTATTTACTTTCCCATGTAACTAAATGTAGCTGGTTCACATCTATGCGCTGAGCAGCGTTACAGAAACGTAGGGTTGCATGCATTTCTGTGCGTTGAGCTGGAAAGTGCACAACAATGCAAGTGAATGGGTGCGCTTTTTTAGCGCATAGAAGCGCGTACAAGCGCATAGAAGCGCATGCGTTTTTTACCCCTAATTGGAGAAAAAAATACATTTACATACAAAAACAAAGTTTTATTGACACTGCTGCTGGTACAACAAGCAAAACGTGCTTTAAAGAAGCACAGCGCAAGGCACAGAAACGTGCACTAAAGCGCGCACAAGCGCATGCGTTTTTTACCACGCGCTTTCACACGTTTTTCAGCGCAGCAGATGTGAACGAGGCCTAATGGTTGTGGTGTAAGCATATGGCTGGGAACTGTATACACCACTTTATGCATTGCATCACACTGCTAACATGCAACAACAGGATCATAACACACAATGGCCCCAATTCACTAAGCAATTTAGACTAGTCTACTGATGGTTTTTAGTCTACTGATGATTTGGTCAGTTGCATCAAAGGGGAATTCCCTATTACCGAATGTTTTAGACCTGTTTTTAGACCTGGTCTACAATATTTGGTAAAGCAGGTGAAATTATCAAAAGATGCAATTTACAAATGAGTAGCTTTGACTGACATCCTTCTCCTCTGATGAGCTCTCCTCTGGATACTCCTGCATAAAAAGGTTCCATCCTCACGTCTAAAATACCTCACAGAATTACTTTACTGACAGAAATCAGCTGGTCTAATCTCTGTTAGAAAAAGTGGGCGTGGTTACTCCTTGTTTGCCTTTGTGAATTGCATCTTTTGAGCATTTCCCCTGCTTTACAGACCTAATTACTGAATGTTTTAGACCAGACCTAAAAACAGGTCTAAAACATTACACCAAACCATCAGTAGAATAAAAACCATCTGTAGA
Organism: Hyperolius riggenbachi; assembly: GCF_040937935.1. Taxonomy (NCBI): domain Eukaryota; kingdom Metazoa; phylum Chordata; class Amphibia; order Anura; family Hyperoliidae; genus Hyperolius; species Hyperolius riggenbachi. Next base: position 107,564,787 of record NC_090652.1, read on the forward strand.
CTAGTCTAAACTGCTTAGTGAATTGAGGCCAATGGTGTACCTTTTTGCCGGTGCACCAGCAGCACTTTGATATGTACCTAATCCAGACACTGCATCCAGTCTCCTTTTCCACCAGGGAGTGGCGCTCTATGCTGACATCACCCTCGGGATCCCTTTACATGGCAAGCTGGGGGAGGCAAGACAAATATGTGATGCCGCAGGGTACAGATTTTTTTTTTTAATAAAAGGCCCCGGCCTAAAAGGTTAATTATTTTATGACTGACTAAAAACCAACATTGCAGATCTATCATTTCATTGATTTTAACCCTTAATATTGAATGAAATATCAAAAACTAAAATTGAGTGATGATTGAATAGTGTGTGGCCAGCTCCCATCCCCTACCAATAGGGAGCTTCTGATACAGCCTGTCAGATGCTGCACAGGTACTTTCAATATATGGATTGCTAAAAGTACCAACATTTAAAAGACTTAAAAACAAAAGTACCAACATTAAGTTTATAAAAACATTGGAAGTTGCCAATCAATGCAAACATACTATTAGACACATTACAAATGGGAGCTTGAACTTACTGTGAAAAAAATATTTTCTAAATAAGTCAGGGTGCTTGACCAGGGTTGTTTGCCACACCATCAATGGTTTTGAACATTTAGGTAAGGGGGCAATGGGTTTATGAGCAACATAATCAGACTGTTTAATAGTAAATTGAAATACTTTAAAAATATTAACACAGCGTTGGAAAGAAGTGCAGCCACATTAAAGTGGATCTCCAGCCTAAATTTAAAATCTAGCAGGCTTCCTGTGAAAGAAAGTTATAGTTACCCGCGCCGCCTTGTCCATTGAAGCTTTATCAGAAAGTAGTCGCCGGCACCATCTATTTATCAGCTCTTTTATTGGTTAAAAAGACACATGACAGTTAACAGCGACGTTTCGGAGAACCTCCTTTCTCAAGCTCTATCAGTGTCTGCAATAAACAACCTTTAATCACTTCCTTTTATATCTAGCTGGATGGAGAAACAGCCAATCACATGTCACTGCCACCTTGTGGCGACCAATCCCCGTCCGTCTTACCATGCGGACTTGATGGGGAACTTATTTTCAAAAAAGCGGACATGCGTACAAGTGGACGCGTCATCCCATGCAGCGGGGCGGGGAGCAGGCCCGACGCCAAGTGCAACGCCGACCAATGAGCGCGAGGCAGACGATGTCAACACCCCTCCGTCACACCTACCATATGGCGGACCGGATGGGGAACTGCCTCACGGAAAGCCGCAAACGCGGCCGCCCACTGAGCAACCACGCGAGCATAGCTGTAACCACTCACGTGGGCTGTAAGCGCATACATCGGCATCCAGGAACGCCCCCCCCGCCCCGCCGCATGGCAACAGAGCACGCCATAGCCATGGCAACTCGCGGAAATCAACAACAATTTAAGTCACAAACAGGGCTAACAGTATCCACACAAGTATAAGTCATTCCAACCAAGTGTACTTAATACTATAGGAATTGAGCAATATTAAAATAACCTACATAAGTGGTGTCATGTCATATTCTCTATTGAGTCCCCTAGGGGACAAGGTGTCCAATAGTCATATCCATTTGGACTCACAATATAGCAGTTTTTTGAGTCTGTCACCTCCCCGTCTAAGTGGTTTAATCTGTTCTAGAATTTGAAACCTCAGTTGATTAACAGAGTGTTTAGCCTGTGTAAAGTGTGACGGGACAGCTAGTTCTAATGCTGGCTTTCTAATTGTACTTTTGTGTGCTGAAATTCTGTCTTTCACTCTTTGTGTGGTCTGTCCAATATAGAGCAGACCACAAGGACATTTTAAGGCATATACTGCATATCTAGTGTTGCAATCATAACAGCCATTGATAAAGAATTTTTTATCACTATGGGGGTGGGTGATATAACTGCCTCTAATTACACTATTGCAATGTACACATCCCAAACAGGGATATGTCCCACTAGGTCTGGTGGATCTATAAGTACTTTTTTTAGAAGGGCCCAAATCTGCATGTACTAATTTATCTTTTAATGTAGGTGCTCTCCTATAGGACATAAGTGGGAAGGTCTGAAACTCATCAATGTGAGGGAAATTGTCCCTCAACAGATGCCAATTATTACGTATTGCTTTTGCTATGTCTTCACTCGCTACATTAAATTGGCTAACAAATGGAATCCTTTTGTTTTGTCCTCTCCTACGATTTGTCCTGTCTGTTCTGTCGTCCCTATCAATCTGCTGTCTCGCCCTCTCCAGTAATGGTCTCGGATATCGTCTCTTAGTAAATTTAAGTTGCATCTCATCTAGTCTCTCATGACACGTATTGACATCGTTAACTATACTTTTAACCCTCTGAAATTGGCTTCCCGGGATAGATAGCTTAGTACCCGGGGGATGGAAACTGTCATAGTCAAGTTGAATTCATGTCAGTTGGTTTTACATAAATGTCGGTATCGAGTTTACCCTCTCTGAGTCTCACCAACACATCCAAATAGCTAACTTCAAATACATCATCATGAACTGTCAATCTAATACTAGGACACTGTGTCTCCATCTGAGCCACAAATTCTAATAGACTCGAACGTGGCCCCACCCACACACAAAAAATGTCGTCAATGTAACGCATTCAGCATTTTGCGTGTTTCAAAAAAGTTAAATTAGTATAAACAAATGCTTCTTTGTATGCGTTCATAAAAATATTTGCATAGGTTGGGGCCACGTTCGAGCCCATTGCTGTTCCTCTGAGCTGTAAATAAAACTGATCTTCTACCAAAAAGTAGTTACATGTCAACAATAGCTGTAATAATCTGCATAAAATTTTTCTCTGTATCTCAGAATAATCAGAAGCACTCATCAGGATGTGTTCAACCGCCTCCACACCTCCATCATGTGGGATGGAGGTGTAGAGGGATTACACATCCATAGTCACCAACAGGGCCCCTTCCGGGATCTCAGACAACTTCCTAATTTCTTCCAAAAACATGTTTGTATCTCTAAGATACGATTTTCCTGCCAAGACAAATGGTCTCAAAATCTGATCTAAATATTTGGCCAAGGGAGAAAAGATCGAATTGATTCCAGCAACTATAGGGCGGCCAGGGGGATGAGTTCTATTTTTATGGATTTTTGGACAGACATAAAAAAACGGAATAATCGGATGATCCTGTATAAGGTATTGACTTAATTTATCATCTATAATCAAATCCTGATGCTATGCTCACGTGGTTGCTCAGTGGGCGGCCGCGTTTGCGGCTTTCCGTGAGGCAGTTCCCCATCCGGTCTGCCAGATGGTAGGCGTGACGGAGGGGTGTTGACATCGTCTGCCTCGCGCCCATTGGTCGGTGTTGCACTTGGCGTCGGGCCTGCTCCCCGCCCCGCTGCATGGGATGACGCGTCCGCTTGTACGCATGTCCGCTTTTTTGAAAATAAGTTCCCCATCAAGTCCGCATGGTAAGACGGACGGGGATTGGTCGCCACAAGGTGGCAGTGACATGTGATTGGCTGGTTCTCCATCCAGCTAGATATAAAAGGAAGTGATTAAAGGTTGTTTATTGCAGACACTGATAGAGCTTGAGAAAGGAGGTTCTCCGAAACGTCGCTGTTAACTGTCATGTGTCTTTTTAACCAATAAAAGAGCTGATAAATAGATGGTGCCGGCGACTACTTTCTGATATGACTTTGGAGATGGGAGTGCTGGATCTCCACTAGCCTTGGCACATCGAATGTGAAGATTACTGGGGTGCTGTCTACATTCAGTCGTTCATTGTCCATTGAAGCTGTCTCGAAGACCCCTGACTTTCTGAGCATGGCTCCGCCTCCCCGAACAAAAATGCCAAGATGTTTACTGGGACTTACTGCAGTAAACATCTTGGCGTTTTTCTCTGGGTAGGGGGGAGGCGGAGCCACGGGCCGGAAGTCAGGTGATTCGAGGTCTTGGGGACGGCTTTGAAGGACAGTGTAGTTTACTATAAATTTCTTTTACATGAAGGCAAAATTGACCTTAGATCTGCCTGTGTGAAAAGTGACCATGGTACTTTGGGCCTTACGCACAAAGCAGTGGTGAAATTGCCATTTTACCAGTACGAACGGTAGGGGTCTGTATTACCGGGGTTTTGCACAAATTGCTATGGTAATGCACAGTACATGTACTGCACTCCCTGCACACAGCAATTTACCTTTGCTTCGGGACTCAGGCCCTTTAAATATTACCCATAAAGGCAACAGAAGAGTCCCTTGTGGGTAAGCCTTGTGTGGGTGCCCAAACTCTCACTGCCATTTCAAACTTAACCTTTTTAGTGAAATATATGTCATTTTCAACTACAGAGAACATTACAACACACTAATTGCTCTTAGATCAGCTGAAGTTTACAAATCATAAACATTCATTTTATCCATGCTTATTTTGCAAACGCGATCATTAAACTCTTGATTGTGCCCCAGGTACTCATTTACCGTAAGAACACAATGTCTGCAAAGATCCTGCAGCCATTATTGACTGTTAGCGGCCTGTGCAAACGTCACCATGCCAGCCCAGGTCTGCACACTGGCACACAAAAGGGAAAAGTAAAGAAAAATCAGATCGTTGGCAATAAGTGGACCACGTTCACTCCCATTTGGTTGGTAGGTCACTTGGATGTGGGAGTGGTCACTTATGTAAAACCATGCTTGTAATAACTTCTCCCCAACTCTCACAGTGTCACTGTTCCCTAATGATCTTACTATTTTGTAGTATGCTGCAGTTTCTCAGAAAAGGCCAATGCATCCTGACGCTTCTAGTGACAGGAACTACAGAACTACAAGAGTAGTGGGTTTGATTATGAGGGCCATTACCCTTTCATCTTGCCCACAGCTATAGTGTCTGAAGAGGAGAGACCTATCAGCTTTTTTCCCATCCATCACTGCATCACCAAAGAGAAGGAGGAGCACAGACTGCAAACTTTGCTGTGAAATGATTTGTACAATGTCAAACCAATCAAGTGAAATACTGGGAGAATGAATTTCCAATGTTCTTATTAAACACAGTGGTGACTGAGGGTGGTGGACACAGCTTAGACATGACCAGGTAAAGATTTGTGAGGAGATAGGTCTGTCCTTGGAACTCACACACACGGCAGAAAAATGCCACTGTAAGTTTTCTTCTCATGGGAGAGATGGCAGCAAAAACAAAGATGGAGCAGGCACTACCAGAGAGAGGGGGGAAGATAGAGACACACTGAAGCAATCAAACACATGAAAGGTAGATTCAGTGATTCTTCACAGAAAATGAAGGCAAAAGGAAGCAGAATTGAAAGTGGCAGCAGAAAGGAGAGAGGAGACAAGGAGGGAGATGCAATCCCTGAGTGCACAGCCCTCAGGGAGAAGTCTCCACATCACTGCTACCATACGTCCAGCGCTGGAAGGCTCGCCATGGTCTGCGGTTCAATCAGAGTGAGGATGACAGGCTGGCACGGTAGCAGCTGTCAAGGAGTTAGTGTAGGGTCTGATGAGTGCTTTACCTGAGGGATCCTATATTAGCCATTGATACTGGTTGAATCCCATGCTGGCTCTCCTAAAGGTTTCCAGTAGAGTGCCACAATGTGCTGAGCTCTTTCAAGGTGGAATCCTTACACAGACAAGCAGCCCAGGTGGCTGCAGCATCAATGTGGGCTGGGAATCTCTCAGAAAACACAGAAACAATTACAAAGCCTTTCCTTCACAACCAGAATGGAGAATAGGATTGGTAAAGTAGAAGAAGTTATTCAAGAGAGAAATATAGGCCTTAGGAAAGGAGACCACCCAATTAGAGAGGTAGAACGTAATAATGGCGCCTATTAAAAAGGGCACCCCATTCACATCAATGCAAAACTATTCTCTATTGGTGTCAAGTGTATAAAAAGGGCGCTGCGTAAATATAAAACAACTATATTGTTTTTAAAAAGGTGCCTTGTAAATATAAAACAACTACATCACTTATCTTTAACTTTCATTACCATACCAACTTTATCGATTACAGTTACTAATTATTTAACAAATAATTGTTTCTAAAACTGTATAATAGTTTCTAAAATTGTTCCCTGTGCTTTCTCAAAAAAAAAGGTTTACATTTCATCTTTTTGCACCTCAATGAGCAGCTTTTGCGATTCTCACCTATGTTACAATTTATCGTTTTTCAACAAACTTGCTTAAACATGATGAAAAAGTTTATTTCTAGGTTTTCACTCCTTAACACTAGAATTACCGAGTTTTCTATTTTCTGTTGCAAAGCCAGAGGTGTTATTCACAATCATTGGGGGATGGGAGGTGGGCCAGTAGCTTGTTGCTGCCTAATAGCTGATCACTGCTGCCTGGTATCTGCTTGCTGATGCCTGGCAACTGCTCGCTGCTGCCTGGTAACTGACTGATTGGTACACACAATGATTGTGGATTGTAGCGATTAAATTTATCTACAGTTTTACACTATGGAGGCTTTTGGTTCCTTCTTTTAAAGGCTTATTTTTAAGGTCCATTGCCCAGATCACAGGAGGGCTGAAATGCTGAACTAGCAGGTGGGCACACAGTGAGTGTAACTGACTTGGGGGAGTGTTACCCCATTAAAGCTAATGGGAATCGATAACTAAATAAAAAAAGTCAGATACTCACCTAAGGAGAGGGAAGGCTCGGGTCCTAAATGGGCCTTCCCTCTCCTCTCCCGGTGCCCTCGGTGCTGCGCTGGCTCCCCCGTTTAAATCCCCCGCCGCGGGGATTTCGGAAGTCTTCAGGAGCCGAGTCCTCCCGAAGACAGGCTGCTCCATACTGCACACGTGCGTCATAGAGGGCGCTCGCACATGTGTGCAGTGTAGAGCGTTCCGTTTTTGGGAGCACTCAGGCTCCCAAAGCATTTCCGAAGCCTCCCTTCGGTGGGGAAACAGCGGTATTTGACTGAAACGGTCGAATACCGCTACAGGGAAGCCAGCGCAACAGCGGGGACTGGGAGAGGAGAGGAAATGCTCTATGGGACCCAGAGCCTCCCTCTCCTTAGGCGAGTATCTGACTTTTTAATTTAAATTTCGGTTCCCATTCACTTTAAGTATTTCCATGGTGAAGGCAATATTGCTTTTGTCCTGCAGTGATCACGAGGGTGTTGCATATTCATACAGTATTGCGCTATTAGTTGTTTTACTCCATAGGGTGATCCATTTTCTTATCTATTGGGTATAAGGACTCTGGATTGGAGCGCTGCTTTGTTGGAAACAAACAATATTTTACAGCATATCTTGGCAGCCATTGTACTAAATGATAATTTCAATATGGTTTCTATCTGGTACCCTTTTTAACCGGAGCCTTTATTACTGTATATTCCTGCGTATAAGACCCTTGAAAATCTTCTGAAAAGTTGGGAGTCGTCTTATACGCCGGGTGTCATTGATGTCGGGTGATACGCCCTATCCTGTTACCGCCTCTCAGATCTCCCTGCTGAGGGAGCGCAATCTATTCTTCCATACTGCTCTGATAAACAGGTAGACAAGGAGAGCTGACCTGTCTACTTAAGGAGAGTTGACCAATGCAACAAGTCAATTGACTATATACTTTTATATACTGGGTAACACATACAGTACAGCACCAGTATCTGTTCATACACAGCACCAGTACATGATTTTTTAATTTAAATTTTTATTTGGTGTGCATTGGAAGAGGGGTAGTCTTATACGGCAAGTATACCCCAAACTCTATATTTTAACTGGAAAAGTTGGGGGGTCGTCTTATACGCCGGAATATACGGTATATGCACAGGTTAGAGAAGAGTGGACACAGCTGAAACACAGATTTAGAACCTGCAGAGTTGAGTGATCTTCCCAAAGGTATGCACTCTCAAACAAGATATGAAAATGGAGTTGGTCCTGGAACAAATGAACAATTACGAGAACAAGAAGAAAAACATTTGGGTATGGCATTTCATGAAAGCCAGGCTCAACGGGACTTGAATCAAATTCTTTAAAATCCCCAAACAACTGAGACAAGTAAAGCACACCAGGTCCTAGTTCTGAGAAATGAGGACCACTGGAAGCCTAAAGATGGGATACGCGTACTCTTTGATCACCAAGTGAAAGTAGAAAAAAGGAAAACGTGTGCACAAAACAAAATAGATTGTGATGGAGTGAAGTTGTCCCTGTTCCTAGTTTCACAAAGACATTACTTTATTGGAGACTTTACAAAGCAAAAACAGGAATTACAGATGAGGTTGCCTAGTCCATTCAGCTGCTAAAAAAAGAAGGCGAGAAAACGGCTGTTTTGAAAAGATTTACAGAGACTTTGTCCATGCCCAAAATAGATTTACCAGTCCGTAAAAACAGAAGTTTGTCTTCTTAAAACAGAAGATATTTGTGATTATTCAGGTTGGAGTGAGACCTGGCTTATCCCACAATGCATCACTGCTGAATATGCAAATGCATATGCATATGTATCATCTCTTTGTTGTACCTGATAACTAAACACACCTCCAGGTTCACTATGAGCTTGCTGGGCAATCTGTAACTCTAGTCTGGACAGGCATAGACATTTTGCAAAGTCCCCCACAAGAAGAGAAGACCTCAGACTTCCAGAAACCCAAAAGTATCCACACATCAGATGTTTTCTTTTTACTTAGTATATGAAGTGTATAAGAGATGGGGTGTTCTGTAGTGCTGCTGTTCATCCCTTGTAATCTACAGCCACCCATGCCTTTTATTTTTCAAGTCTGATAAACGTGCTCCTATAGCGATCTTTATTGTGCCATATAAATCATCAGAACAACCAGCGTTTTGAGTCCATGCAGGATCCCTTTTTCAAGGCAAAAGCCTGCTCAAGGAAAGGTTCTGTCACTTATATGTACCAGAACAGACGTTCCTTCATTGGATGTATTCACCTCTGTGCACTCATCAAAGTGATGTGCAGTGTACGGAGCTGCAGCTGCCCATACAATGCACATCACTTCGGATTGTACGGGTGGCTGCAGCTGTCCACACACTGCACATCACTTTGCAGTGTACGGGTGGCTGCAGCTGCTCATTCACTGCAGTGTGTACGGACCGCTGCAGCTGCCCATACACTGCACTTCACTTCAGTGAGTGTACAGTGATACATTTATATGGAACAATAAAGATCATTATAGGAGGTTCCAGCCAGGGCAGTCTCTAGGCTAAATTGCACCCAGGGCAAGGGTGTCAAAATTGCAATCCCCCCCCTCCCATGGAGCCAGGAATAGGTGCCCGCATTATAGCATTATAGGTTAGCCAGCTATAGGTACTCCCCAGTATAGGTGGCCAGGCATAGGTCCCCTCAGTATAGTTGCCCCCAGTATAGGCTAGTCAGGTAGGTTCCTCCAGTATAGGTAGCCAGTATAGGTGCCCCAGTATAGGTTACATAGTTAGGTGCCTCCAGTATAGGTTAGATTGGTAGGTTACCATTGCGACGGATGCCTGGGATAGGAAGATGATAGAGGCTGCGTGCGGGGATCACGAAAGGTAAGTTGTTAAGCTATGCCGCTCTCCCCCTCCGCTGTGCCACCCTCCTGTGCTCTGGGCGATTGCACAGTTTGCATGCCCATAAAAAATGTGCCTGGTGCCAACATCTTTTTCTCAAATTGTGTACGACGGGAGGCATCATCCTCCTTTCAGCTGTAGCATTCAACTAGGCTCAACCAATACTGAGTGCGAGACAACTCCTATTGCCACAGTGATAAATGTGACTGTCTTACCTAGAGATAAAAATCTCTATACAAGATATCATATAAAAAATATGGAGCATGAGAAAGAAAAATGATTTGTTTTTAAAATACGCAATGCATACACACTTACTATGGAATGGATTTGTTTTAACTTTTGTTGCTGGTTTTATTTGCATTTTTTTGTCTGTAAGAAAAATGTTAAACATATTCTGTCTTCACGACATGCCGAATTTCAAAATTTGCTTCAAGCGCACGGTAATTATATCTTGAATGGTATACACTATAGCTTTGGTCTAAGTTACAGTGCTTTCATCAAATTCTTTATAGAACACATGGGCCTACTTATACAGGTGGTAAACAGCTGACTGCCTTTAGAAAAGTAACGATCAGCTAAAAATATAGCCACTTTTCAGCTGGATGTCCGCTTTCATAGGATCACTACAAATCTGTTACTAATTGACATTTGCCATATGTACAATGCAGTGACCATGATTATCGCTTTATAGCTTGTCACATAATGATCATCGTTTTTATAGCGACATGTGACACGTGTCATTATGAGATAAACATATACACATATGATACTAGTGTAGCAGAGTGATTCCAGAATGGAGAAGAGCTTGTTCTCTGGAAGGAAGTAACCCCTTAAGATGGAGGGGTCAGGCTCCCTTAAGAAAGCAGAGAGGGGTGGGAACAACTCCTGAGCAGATAAAAGCCTCCTTCTCCTTATCCTACGGTTACCATACGTCCCGCATTACCCAGGACGCTTCCCGCCTTCGGGGTCCGCTGTCCCAGGCTGCATGAGGTCCTGGGAAACATCCCGCTTTTGGCTGTGGGACGACTCTGGCCACCGTACGATCGCATGAACTAGCTGCAGCATCTAGTAGACGCTGCGCCAGTTCATAGCCTACAGCCCCGCTCCAGCCTGCATAAACAGCCACTGGCAGGCAGAGCAGGGCTACGCAAAGATGACTGCCGCAGCCCTGTACTGGAGGCTATTTGTGTCTCCAGTACAGGGCTTCGGGTGCCATCTTCCCGTAGCCCTGCTCTGCCTCTCAGCACGGGAGACTGCAGGAGCAAGATCGTCCGGGGAGCTGCACACCAGAGGCCGCCCATGAGTGAGAGAAGACTTCTGTCAGGTGAGTAAATGCTTTTTTCCAGGTGAAATGCTGCCCAAATTGTGTTATTTTCTACTAAATGTTGCCCTAATTGCTTTTATTTTGTGCTGACATGTCGCCTACACTGCATTTATTTTGTGCTGATATGTTTGCCCACATTGCGTTTATTTTGTGCTGACATGTTGCCCACATTGCGTTTATTTTGTGCTGACATGTTGCCAATTGCGTTTATTTTGTGCTGACATGTTTGCCCACATTGCATTTATTCTGTGCTGACATGTTTGCCCACATTGCGTTTATTTTGTGCTGATATGTTGTCCACATTGCGTTTATTTTGTGCTGACATGTTGCCCACATTGCGTTTATTTTGTGCTGACATGTTGCCCATTACGTTTATTTTGTGCTGACATGTTTGCCCACATTGCGTTTATTTTGTGCTGATATGTTGCCCACATTGCGTTTATTTCAAACTGTTATGTTGCCCATTGCGTTTATTTTGTGCTGACATGTTTGCCCACATTGCGTTTATTTTGTGCTGACATGTTTGCTCACATTGCGTTTATTTTGTGCTGACATGTTTGCCCACATTGCGTTTATTTTGTGCTGAAATGTTGCCCACATTGTGTTTATTTTGTGCTGATATGTTGCTCACATTGCATTTATTTTGTGTTGACATGTTGCCCACATTGCGTTTATTTTGTGCTGACATGTTTGCCCACATTGCGTTTATTTTGTGCTGACATGTTTGCCCACATTGCGTTTATTTTGTGCTGACATGTTTGCCCACATTGTGTTTATTTTGTGCTGTCATGTTGCCCACATTGTGTTTATTTTGTGCTGTCATGTTGCCCATTGCGTTTCTTTTGTGTAGTCATGTTGACCATTGCGTTTATTTTGTGCGGACATGTTGCCCACATTGCGTTTATTTTGTGCTGAAATGTTGCCTACATAGCGTTTATTTTGTGCTGACATGTTTGCCCACATTGCGTTTATTTTGTGCTGACATGTTGCCCATTGCGTTTATTTTGTGCTGACACATTGCCCACATTGCGTTTATTTTCTGGTATCTGGAGTAACTGTTGCTGCGTTTATTATTTAATGGTCATAGTTGGCTACGTTTGCTGCTTTGGGGTTACGGTATACTATTAAATAGCATCACACAGTTTCTGCACACCCATGATGCAAATCCTCGTTTCACCACATCATGGTGTAAACACTACTTTCTTATACCTCGCTGTTACATCATTACGTTATGCTCCGCCCATACAATGTCATGGCCACACCCATTTTTGGGCCGCCCCCCCCAACCCCGTCCCAGGTTTAACCCACAAAAATCTGGTCACTGTACCTATCCCCATGTGTCCAGAAGTGCTCGGGCTGATGAGAGAGTGAGTGTTGAGGCATGTCACACTCCTCCAGCCAGGCTACACTTCCCAGCTAAGAAGCATGCTCTTGGCTTTTGGACAAGACAGGGGGCAGCATTACTGAAGACCTCAACTCCTGATTCCTGCTTGGCAGATCATCCAAGTGCTCTCTACAAAGTGGGGAGGAACTCCAGACCACAGGCCTGCCTGGAGACACCTAGAGCTGCAGAGAGCTGGATGCCTCAGGGAGAAAGAAGCAGAAAGCCCAGAGTCTGCTGCCCCAGTGACTGTATCACAAACGCAAGTACCTGGGAGATTCATCTCCACTCTTGAACTGCCCAGATTAGGCATAAATCTGTGTTTTGTTAATCTAGCATGAGTGGATTAGTGAGTCAGCATTTTGCAGCTTACTTTTGTAGCTTTGTAAAGCGCCAACACATTATGCAGAGCTGCACAATAAATATATACAGTGATACAAGGAAAAATGCAAAAAAGAGCTCAATGCTAAGCCGCTGCAGCTAAAGCTAATAAAATTTTGGGAGGCATTAAAAGGGAAATAACACGAGATGATAGCATCATATTGCCCCTTTTTAACTCTAGTATTCCAGAAAAGGATCGGCACCACACTCCATATGTATTAATCAGCTCTTAAACTTTTATTGCATGATAAAGTTTGACAGGCAGCGACAGCCCGCTGTTTCGGCCTGTACGGCCTTTCTCAAGTTGCCAGAAGTGTCAAATTTTTAACTCTAGTAAGGCCACCTCTGGAATATGGAATTTAGTTCTGGGCAGTGTGGGCACTACATTACAGGAAAGATATTGCAGTTTTAGAACAGGTTCAGAGACGAGCAACAACAATGATAGGGATGGAACAACTCACTTACCAAGAAAGATTAGATAAACTGGGTTTATTTAGTCTGGAGAAAAGAAGCTTTAGAGGGGATCTAATTAATATGCATAAATACATCAGAGGGCAATATAAAAGCTTGGCGGATGAGCTTTTTGTCCCTAGGCTTTTACAAAGGACTAGAGGACATGATCTGCGCATGGAGGAAAAGCATTTTAGCTATTTATTTAGGAAAGGGTTCTTTATAGTAAGAGTGATTAAGATGTAAAATGCATTGCCACAGGAAGTAGTTATGGCAAAATCTATATCTGCATTTAGAGGGGGCTTAGATGCTTTTTTGCGTTGAAAGACATCCATGGCTATAACTACTCGGTAATGCTCAGTGGTGTTGATCCTGGGATTTTATGTGATTGCCATCTGGAGTCGGGCATAATTTTTTCCCCTTTTTTGGGGCTAATTGGACTATGCCTTGTAAGGGTTTTTCGCCTTCCTCTGGATCTACAGGGATATGTGAGGGAGCAGGCTGGTGTTCAATGGACGTATGTCTGTTTTTTTAACCCAAACAATTATGTAACTATGAGCTTTAGTCAGTCAGTTCCATTTTCTACAGAGCTTAAAATGACCCTGAGGTGAGAATGATATGGAGGCGGTCAAATTTATTTCCCTTTAAACAATACCAGTTGTCTGATGGTGCTGCTGATCTCCTTGGCTGCAGTAGTGTCTGAATTACATACCTGAAACAAGCAGGAAGCTAATCCAGTCAGTTCTGACAATATTGTCCGAAACACCTGCTGTGTGCTTGTTCAGGGTCTATTGGTGAAAGTATTAGAGGCAGAGGATCAGTAGAACATCCAGGCAACTGGTATTTTTTAAAAGGAAATAAGTATGGCAGCCTCCATATCACTCTCACGTCGGGTTAACTTTAAACTGCCAAGAAACAGTGAGAGACAGCTTTAGATAAGGTTTTACTGCAGGAAAGTTCAAAGGGTCATTACTTCTGTGTGTTTTACAGCTTAAAAAGCACAGTGTAAATTCTAAACTGTAACAGTCTAATGCATGACTGTTTTCTTTGTTACTAATGTTCAATTTATTATCCATACTACACATACAATTCATTATCTCAGTTTATTTTGGCTTCAGGTTCACTTTAACCACTTAATGACAAGCTGACTTATAAAAACATCCTGCTAGAGCCTCTTGATGGCTCCAGGACGTTTTTATAAGTCAGACAGTGCTGCTGCCGCTGCGCTTGTGCACATGCACGCCCCCGCGCTTGCACGCTTCCACGCGTGCATGTGCATTCTTGTGCACATACACGTGAAAATAGTGAAAAACAAAAAAACACCAAAGAAAAAATACACCTTTGTTTCCAAATACTATGTTGTCACCATACCAAAAAACAAGATATAGATCATTTCATTGTGATTAGTAGTGATTAAGCTATTGGCAAATGAAAGGGATGAGCTCTGAAAGTTTTGTCCGTTAGGGTAAAAGGCCTTTGGGGTGAAGTGGTTAAACATGCTGCTTGGCAGTTTATCACAGTTTGCCATTTAATTAAAAAAATAAAATATATATATATATATATATATATATATATATATATATATATATATGCGCTTTGAGTCCTATGGGAGAAAAGCGCTTTACAAATGTTATTGTATTATTGAATTGTATATATTTTTTTTCTTTTATTATGTATATATCGTGCACAGTTGCAACAGAAGTCTATGGTGAAAATGCATCAATCCGTTCAAGTGACTGGAGCAGCAATTCCAGCCCTGGCAATTGAACACTGATCACCAAGCACTAGAATAGGATCATATGTTTTATACGTTTTGAAAGTACTGTTCATGTTTTTAGAAACAGGAGAACAAAAAATAGGTCCCATAGTTTCCATGTAAACTCCTGAACTGACGTATATAGACCATTAGTAGTGAATGCCCTCTGAGGCAACAGGAAAGTGAGCCATTCACAGGTGTAAAGGCTATGTTGTTCACTGAGCAATAAGGCTAATCAGATTACGGAGTTTATCACTCTAGTTCACAGGTGTCAGACACAAGGCCCGGGGGTCAAATATTGCCCACCTTGCTATTTTATGTGGCCCTCGAGACCTTCAAATGTGCATCATTGTAATTTGTAAAAGAATTAAACACACTGACTTCCCATCTAGAGGAGCACACCGGTGACAGCGTGTCTGGTTGAAACATTGAAACACACATATAATCCAATCAGGACTCAACCCTTACTGGAAGAAATTTTCACCGATTTATTTCAATAAATATGCAGGGATACAGCAAAACAGGAAAGCACAATGTTTCGGGCTACGTGCCCTTTGTCAAGTGAAATCACTAAAAAGGTCTTCCATTAAGGGTTAAGTCCAGATTGGATTGTATGTGTATGGACGTTATTACATTGCAGGCTTGATGAACCATCCTACCTTAATCTTTGACTTCCCTAGACCCTTTGGGAAAGTTCTGAGGCCCGTGGACACTTCATTGTGTCTGGTTGAAACATTGTCAGTTTGATCCGGGAAGCAGTGACAACCTACAGGACCCGGCCGCCAGCGAAATTAGCATGGGGGCCCCCTCCTGGGATCCAAACACCCTAAACCTACACCCCCCAAGTCTCTACATAGCAGAGCACTGAAGCGGAGCAGTGTAATATGTTCCTGCTCCAGCGCTGCATGGTGTCTCCTACTCTTCCCAGCAGCTGCACACTCTGTGCTTCCATACCTCCAGCTCCCGATCACATGACATTCAGAGGTATACAGCAGCATGGGGAATGTGACTGTTAGGAAGACCGGAGAGGAGACCCGAAGCAGCACTGGAGCAAGAACATTTTAAACTGCACCACTGCGTTACTCTGCAGAAGGGGGAGGAGCAAGGCCTTCACGGTCGCTCTAGTTAGGTCCCTTTAGTTTAAGATTGTTCAGTAAGTATTAAATCTTAATTATTTGGCCTGACTAGGTTTTAGATTTTGTCCCCTTACGTGTTTGAGTTTGACACCTCTGCTCTAGTTATACAAGCTATAGCTTAACTGGTTCGTTGTATTTGCCTCCCTACCATTACTTTCAGTCAGGGTTTATACAGTGAGGTTTAATTACAGATGTCTGGAGCACAATGCTCAGGTGACCATGCTCTGTACAGATAGCATAAGGACACTGAGCTACACAATGTGCTCTTGCCTGCATTACGTTCCATTTGAATGTCTGCAAGTTCAGCAGTGATCCTATGCAACGTTCTGTACCTTCTGAACCTCCACGGATAAATATATGTACGTCCAATCTGCTGCACTTCACCTGCTAGTCACAGACGCTGCCTATTTCATGTTGATTTATGACACAAGAAAATAACTTCTTATGCAGATTTTAAATATACAGAAGACATGACCTTGCCACACTTAGGGCACTACAAAATTCTTAAAGAGAATCTGTACTGTGAAAATCTTACCTAAATAAACGTACGTTTGTTGTTTTCTCCTAGCCCCCTCTGTGACATTTTCGGGCACTCCCCGCTGCTTTATTGGTGATCAAATCACGGTTTTATCTATCGTTTGTGTAAACAATGAAGATGGCTGCAAAACAGGAAATACATCATCAGAGCAGGTGCCCGTTTGCAGTGACTCCTCTCAAGCCTGATTTGACTACTGGAATGTTAGTCCCACTTGTTGCCTTAGCTGCTTGTCTGGGCTTTGAACTGATCTTTCTGCACTCACAGCTGTTCACAAGGTCACAGCTCTGTGAGGCAGACACACTGGCTGTGAGCAGATACCTTGCCTGTGACTCATACACACAGCACACACACAGAGCCTGCAGGGGGTGAGGAGGGGGCGTGCATCTCCCTATCACAGCAGAGGCAGCACATTCCTCACTGGGTCGACAAAGCTTGACAAAGGAAAGAAGATTAGATATATTACAGAGACAGTGCAACTAGAAAAGGCTAAGGAAAAGTTCAATAACGCTCGACCCCCTATTAGATCATACCAATGGGTGCAGGATCTGGTAAGCCATGCCAATCCACAAGTGTAAACAGAAGGATCCGCAAGCAAAGCAGTGGTTGAACAAAACGCTGGTATTCTTTATTTAGCAACTCCACATGACAAGTGTAATAAAACCACAGAATCAACTGTCTTATCACGCGAACGACAGTCTGTACACACGCCCGATTTGGCGTGCGGACGACTGAACGACGGGACATTCAAACGACCCGTCGTTCTCAAAAATCAGACGTGTGTATGGGCCTTAAGTCTGATCCATTCTCCTATGTGGCAGCCATCTGTATCTCTGATCTGTTTCTGAGTGTTCTGTGACATCAGGCAACACACATAAGACCTGCAGAATAGGGAGTAGGGACAGGTGTCCCCAACAATGGAGGCTGTCAGATACCAGCAACATTGCTACTCTGCTGCACTTCTTTGCATGGGGGAGGGGGGGGGGAGATATGTGGTGGAGCATCATTATGCCCACATTACCTAAACCTTAGGACTGAACTTAGAAGATTGGGTAACTTACCCAATCTCACACTAATAAACCATTCACAATAGGTACACAAGATCAAACTTCCCCTTTCAGTGGGACATTCCCTCTTAACCTTCTGTCAGTACTCAATACATTTAGAAAAGACATGAGAGCTTTGAAGCTTTGGAGAAGTACGTGAGGGACAAGCACGACTCCATTGGGTCTGGTGTCATCATGTGGAAGGAAAAAAAGTCAAGTTTAAAGGCAAATTAATCGGTTTAATCTCCTACATCACAAAACAAAGAAATCAAACAATCTGTAATCTTACTAAGCTTGGAAGGCTAATCCTAACAACTCCACTCAACTAACTAGAGATAGGTCACATACACTCCTGGCCAAAAGTTTTGAGACTGTCAAAAATATCAGTTTCCAGAAAGTTTGCTGCTAAACTGCTTTTAGATCTTTGTTTCAGTTGTTTATGTGATGTACTGAAATATAATTATAAGCACTTCATATGTTTCAAAGGCTTTTATTGACAATTACATGAGATTTATGCAAAGAGTCAGGATTTGCAGAGGTGGCCCTTCTTTTTCAGGACCTCTGCAATTTGACTGTGCATGCTTTTAATCAACTTCTGGGCCAAATCCTGACTGATAGCATTCTTTCATAATCACTTCTTCTAGTTTCTCAGAATTAGTTGGTTTTTGTTTGTCCACCCACCTCTTTAGGAATGACCACAAGTTCTCAATGGGATTAACCACTTAAGGATCGGCCGAGTTTTGTGCGATCTGTGCTGGGTGGGCTCTTCAGCTTCCAGCACAGATCGTGTGGCAGGCAGGGCGATCAGACTTCCCCCCCCCCTTTTTTTCCCCACTAGGGGGATGTCCTGCTGTGGGGGTCTGATCGCCGCCGGCTGTTTGTGTTTAGCGGGGGGAGGGGGGCTCCTCAAAGCCCCCCTCCACAGCGATATTCCCCCTCCCTCTCCTTCCCTCCCTCTCCTTCTCACTGTGGGCGGCACAGGACGGCGATCCGTCCTGTACCGCCTCTGATAGGCTATCAGAGGCCGGGGATCGCCGATCTCCTTCAGCGCCGTGTGAAGTAAACACCGGGCATTTCTTCCCCGGGTGTTTACATTTCGCCTGCGAGCTGCGATCGGAGGCTCGCAGGCTGTTCACGGAGACTCCCTCCGTGAACTGACATGGAACGGGCGATCGAATGGGCGGCCATTTCCATGGAAATACCACTACGACCATCCGCCGCCTATCGGCGTTGGCTGGTCGTTAAGTGGTTAAAATCAGGGGAGTTTCCATGCCATGGACCCAAAATGTCAACGTTTTTGGTCCCTGAGCCACTTCGTTATCGCTTTTGCCTTATGACACAGTGCTCCATATTGCTGGAAAATGCATTGTTCTTCACCACACTGTTGTTGGATTGTTGGAAGAAGTTGCTGTTGGAGGGTGTTTTGGTACCATTCTGTATTCATGGCTGTGTTTTTTGGCAAAATTGTGAGTGAGCCCACTCCCTTGGATGAGAAGCAACCCCACACATGAATGGTCTCAGGATGCTTTACTGTTGGCATGACACAGGACTGATGGTAGTGCTAAACTTTTCTTCTCCTGACAAGCCTTTTTCCAGATGCCCCAAACAATCGGAAAGGGGCTACATCGGAGAATATGACTTTGCCCCAGTTCTCAGCAGTCCATTCACCATACTTTCTGCAGAAAATCAATCTGTCCCGGATGTTTTTTTGGGAGAGAAGTGGCTTCTTTGCTGCCCTTCTTGACACCAGGCCATCTTCCAAAAGTCTTCGGCTGACTATGCGTGCAGATGCGCTCACACCTGCCTGCTGCCATTCCTGAGCAACCTCTGCACTGGTTTCACTCTGATCCCGCAGCTGAATACTCTTTAAGAGATGATCCTGGCGCTTGCTGGACTTTCTTGGACGCCCTGAAGCCTTCTTAACAAGAAATGAACCTCTTTCCTTGAAGTTCTTGATGATACTATACATTGTTGATTTAGGTGAAGTCTTAGTAGCCACAATATCCTTGCCTGTGAAGCCATTTTGATGCAACGCAATGATGGCTGCATGCGTTTCTTTGCTGGTCACCATGGTTAACAATGGAAGATCAATGATTTCAAGCATCACCCTCCTTTTAACATGTCAAGTCTGCCACTCTAACCAAATCAGCCTGACATAATGATCTCCAGCCTTGTGCTCGTCAACATTCTCACCTGACTTAACAAGACGATTACTGAAATGATCTCAGCAGGTCCTTTAATGACAGCAATGAAATGCAGTGGAAAGGTTTTTTGGGATTCAGTTAATTTTCATGGTAAAGAAGGACTATGCAATTCATCTGAACACTCTTCCTAACATTCTGGAGTATATGCAAATTGCGATTATAAAAACTTAAACACCAACTTTTCTAATTTCCAATATTTTTGACAGTCTCAAAACTTTTGGCCAGGACTGTACACACAACTAGATGTGCTTATGGCAGAAGTAATGGAGAAAAACTTTGGATGGCAGAAGAATATTTCTTACAGATAGGCTAATTGAGACACACACATTGTTAGCTAATAAGCATAAAATTAGAACCTATAAACATAGATTTTGCAGGCAAGGGACCCTGGGAGGACATTCACTGCCGATCTGATAAAAATAGTTACCGTATTTCGCACCGTATAAGACGCTCCGGAATATAAGACGCACCCAGGTTTAGAGGGCAAAAACCAGGGGAAAAAAAAAACTAAACCTGGTGCGTCCATATTCCAGGAGCGTCTTGTACATGTCCTTCTGTGTGTCCTCATGTGTGCTCCTGTGCCCCCCATATCCTCATGTCTCCTTCTGTGTGTCCTCATGTGCCCCCATGTGTCCTCCTGTGCCCCCCATGTGTCCTTCTGTGCCTCTCATGTGTCCTCCTGTGTGTCCTAATGTGCCCCCCATGTGTCCTTCTGTGCCTCCCATGTGTCCTCCTGTGTGTCCGTCTGTGCCCCCATGTGTCCGTCTGTGCCCCCCATGTGTGCTGTGTCCTCATGTGCCCCCCATGTGTCTTTCTGTGCCCTTCTGTGCCCCCCATGTGTCCTTTTGTGTGTTCTCATGTGCCCACCATATGTCCTCATGTTCCCCCCATGTGTACTTCTGTGCCCCCCCCATGTGTCCTCCTGTGTGTAGTTATGTGTGCTCCTGTGCCCCTATATGTCCTCCTGTGCCCCCCATATGTCCTGTGTGCCCTAATGTGCCCCCATATGTGTGCTCCTGTGCCGCCCATATGTCCTCATGTGCCCCCCATTTGTCCTCTTTTCCCCCCCAGCCTTCCTCCCTCCCGCGTCTCCTGGCCCCCCGGATGGAAGTGTCAATAGACGCGGCAATTTACCTTTGGCAGGCTCCCGTGCTGATCCGAGATCATTGCGCTGCCCCCTGCTAGCTTCCTCTGCCTCCCCCCTGCTTATCTGGCCCCCCCGGGTGTAGGAATAAGTATCGGTAGCTTACCTCCGCAGTGCGCCCGCGATGACTGCAGACATCCATCTTCCAGGCACTTCTCGCTCTAGTGCACGGCTTGAACTGATGACGCGCAGTTCAAAGCCGGTCACCAGAGCGAGAAGTGCCTGGCAGACGGATGTCTGCAGTCATTGTGGGCGCACTGTGGAGGTAAGCTACCGATACTTATTCCTACACCCGGGGGGGGGGGGGGGCAGATAAGCAGGGGGAGGTAGAGGAGGCTAGCGGGGGGCAGCGCAATGATCTCGGATCAGCACGGGAGCCTGCCAAAGGCACGCCCGTTTCTTGGGCCGTGCGGGGCGTGCCGCCGCCCGGGGCGCTGTTGGGAGGGGGGCGTTATAATGTAGGGGGGAGCCGGAGCCGCAGGGAGGGCAGCCCGACCTCTCCCTCTCTCTCTCCTATCCCGGGCCGCCCTCCGTGCTCCCCCCTCCAGACTGCAGAGTATTGCGCAGGGAGCGCTGTATACAACATACCTCCCTGCGTTCCAAGCGCTGCTCTCTCACCGCCGACCTCTTCCTCTCTGCCTATACGATGATACACACGCTGCTTCCGGCTAACAGAAAGCAGCGTGTGTATCATCGTATAGGCAGAGAGGAAGAGACTGGCGGCGACTGGCTACCTAATCTAACCTACACTGGCAGCTACCAACTAACCTACACTGGGGGGCAGCTACCTATCTAACCTACACTGGGGGGCAGCTACCTAATCTAACCTACACTGGGGGGCAGCTACCTATCTAACCTATACAGGGGGCACTTATCTAACCTGTATTGGGGGCACCTACCTAGATAGCCTATACAGGTGGCAACTATACTGGCTACCTATATTGCAGGCACCTACCTAAATAACCTATACTGGGGGCACCTACCTATCTAACCTATGCTGGGGGCAACTATTCTGGCTACCTATATTAGAGGCACCCACCTAGCTAACCTGTACTGGGGCACCTACCTATCTAACTTATACCGGGGGCGCCTGCCTATCTAACCTATACTGGGGGCAACTATACTGGCTACCTATACTGGAGGCACCTACCTGGCTAACCTATAGCGGGGGCAACTATACTGGCTCACCTATGCCTGGCTACCTATACTGGGGTACCTATTCTTGGCTACCTATACTGGGGGGACCTATACTAAGTGCAACTAGACCTGGCTAACCTATACTGTGGGCACCCATACCTTGCTCGGGGGGGGGGGGGGCGCAATTTTTACACCCTCGCCCTGGGTGCATTTTAACCTAGAAACTGCACTGGCCAAAGGTAAGTTGCCGCCGCTATTGACACTCCACAAGGGGGGCCAGGAGACTCGGGCAGGCACGGGGAAGGCAGGCAGAGAATCACCAACATGGCGGCGGGTCGGCGGTTCGTATCGGTGGGTGTTATTAAGTCGGGGATTCCCTGCCTTTGCCGTATAAGACGCAGGGACTTTTCTCCTTATTTTTGGGGGAGAAAAGTGCGTCTTATACGGCGACAAATACGGTAATCTCTTTCAGGAATAAATTGCATTTTAGCTTTGCATCAAGTGAGAAAACATTAATGGGGTGGGGGGGGGGAGTGAGGGGGGCACTTTAAAGACTAAGGAAAAAGACAGCACAGGTCAGTAAATATAATAGATTTGCTCGGTTGCCACAATACCATGGGTGCTAGGAGTGGAGCATGATAGTATAAGCGCAGTAGTTGGGACACTAAAAGGGCATCAAAAAGAAAGGGCACTAATAAGAATCAGTATTTTGGAAGTAGTATAATGGGAGCACAACAGCAGGAACTCTTATAAGAGGGCACTGAAAATGTAGGATAATAACAGGGGCACTATTGAGGAAGCACTATAAGAGGAGCACAATAGTGGGGGCACTGATATGGAGCACTTTAAGGGAAGCACACTAGTAGAGCTTCCATGGGAAGAAGCAGAGAAAGACAACAGACGCTCTATAAGGGGAGCACAATAACAGGGGGCAGTATTAAGGGAAAGAGCAATAGAAACAGCAGAAATGGGGGAGCACTGACGTGTAGGAAAATAACAGGGGTGTTAATGCGGGAGTGCAAAAGGGGAGCACAATAGCGTGGACACTAATGGTGAGCACTAAACAAACACTGCACAACAGCAGAAATTGTGTATGTGTAGAAACATAGCAGGGGCACTGATGGAGGAGGACACACTATAAGGGGAGCACAATAGTAGGAGCATTAATAGGGGAACACAATCATGGGGACCTCACTTGGCGACAATCAAAGGAAGGTGCAACAGTAGAGGCAGTAATGGGGGAAATAGTAAAAGACAGGGATGCTGATCCGGATTTCGGATATCTGGGTAACTCGGATATCCGACCATTTTTACACTATCCGGCCGGATCAGGATAGTTGGGCAGAATCCGGATAGCTATCTGCGGATAGTTTCACGGCCGATCCGGATATCCGCGGATTTCTCCCAGATATCCGAATCCGGATTAAAAGTTCGGTGGCTAAAAGGACCTCCATCTCTCTCTCTCTCTCTCTCTCTGGTCCTCCAGGGATTTGTAGTATGTCAAAAGCAATCTCACATACATTGGCCAGGAATCGAACCCAGGTCAACTGCTTGGAGGGCAGCTGTGCTCACCACTATACCAACAACCACACACGCAGCAAAGGACAGCACTTTGAAGTCTGGAAGATTCTAGGGCAAGGGTGGGAAGGATGAAAAGCTAGGTGGCCATGCAACCATTCCTGCTAACCTAAAGCTTACTTATAGACAGTCATATAAGACACATGCCGGGTACAGGGCTGTGTGGCGAGTCAACACATTGGCTTAAGACTTTACCAAATCCAATGCTCCAATATGGGGAAGCTGCTCTGTTTGCTGGGGTTTTTTTTTTTTTTTTAAGTGTGGTGTCACAGTTCACTCATCTTTTCAACTACAAGAAAGGCCCAGGAGTAGTCTTAGCTACCGTAATATCTATGTTACGGCAGGGCCCTTATAACACTTTCTCTTACAGGGCCATGGAAACCGTTTTGCCCATGCGATAAAGCGAGGTGCAAAAATGAAATCATGCCTAGCAGAGGATGGTTTTGATCCATCAACCTCTGGGTTATGGGCTCAGCATGCTTCTGCTGCACCACTCTTCACTAGAGAGAGATGAATGTACATGGCTATCTGGGGTTCTCTTCGGAGCAACTGTTGAACACAAAAGGCAAGGCCATCCCTGGGTGGGCTTGAACCACCAACCTTTTGGTTAACCGCCGAATGCGCTAACCAATTGTGCCACAGAGACTAGTTGTTGCTGCTAAATGATTTTATGGGGATGTATGTGTGTCTTTTGGAGGGAGGAAGTAAGTCTGCTCCAAGAAGTTTAACGCCACTTTTTTCTACAACAAAGCATTCCCTGTGTGGCAGCAGCAGTGGAAGTGTGCTGGGCCCATAACCCAGAGGTCAATGGATCGAAACCATCCTCTGCTAGGTGTACTTTGGGTTTTACACCTTGCTTTACCACATGGGCCAATCGGTGGTGGTGGTATGTTTTTAGCTTCTTTGAAAGACCATTTCCGGTTTTCAATCCGGATATCCGAATCCGGCCGGATACTGGGGTCGGATATCCGATTTCAATTCGGATTGCAAAATTTCAAACTCGGATATCCGACCCGGATCGGATATCTGGGTATCCGGATCCGAACTAGTTCCAGATAGTGAAAAGTGGTATCAGAGCACCCCTAAGTAAAAAAAAAAAAAGAAAAAAAAAAGGGGGAAACCCAATAGTAGGGTCTCTGAGTACTACAACACAAGCGCAATAGCAGGGGCATAAATGGGGAGCACTAAAGGAAAGCACAATATCTGAGGCCCTTATAGGAAAGGAAGTTGTAGGAAATTAGCAGAGGCACCAATGAGTAAACACTAAAGAGGAGCACAACAGCTGAAGTAGTAGAACAGGCACACATTAGAACAAGCATTTTGGAGGCGCAAAATAGTGGGACACACCTTACAAAAGAAGCCAATAGCAATGACATTAATGGGGGGGGGGGGGGGTATCTAAAAGGGGAAACAATGGCAATGGAGGAGATGCTAAACATCATCTTTGTACATAGTACAGAAAAAAATGGGAAGCATAGATATATGAGCAGTTAATTCAACCTACAAACAAGACAACCATTTGACACATGTACAAATGCATAGAATTGATGTATAGTTTGAAAATATGGTCAATACTGGTACATGTTTATTTAATAAAATACACAGAGATAGGAAACACATGGGAGTGTCCCTGCCCTTGTGAGCTTACAAGCTAGAGGGTAGTGAGGTGGAGACACTAAGGGAGTAGATAATGGGGTTAGCGGATGAGGCAGCGAGCCTCAAATTCTAGCTTTAACAAATGATAAGCTTTTCTGAATAGGTGTGTGGGTACATTTGAACATCTCCAGGCTTGAAGCATGACGGACAGGCTGTGGGAGAGAGTTCCAAAAAAGGAAAAAAAAACCCATGAAAGTCCTGGTTGTGAGAGTGAGAGGAGGTGGGTGAGCAATGATATCTGGAGATTATTAAGAAGTGTATGGAAATAGAAGCTTATGTAGAGCTTTGCTTGATAGTGTTAGGAATTTGAACTGGAACCTTTGGGTTATTATTTGTCAAAGAGTTTTTGCAATGATTTCATGTTTCATTAACCATTTCCCCTCCTCCGGGACGAGTAACTACGCCCCTGCAAAATGCCATAACTCTGTGCAGGGGCGTCGGAACTATGTCCCTCCTGCCTCGCCCCCCGGCGCACGGTACCGCCGTTCATTACCGCCAATCCCCAGCCGCTAGATCAATGAATGGGAAAACAAATCCATTCATTGATCTAAGTTAACCTGTGAATGGCTGCATCAGTCTATTCAGACGGCTCTGCCATTCATGAATCCCGTGCTTCCGTTTCCGTACTAACAGTACGGAGCTGAAGTCACCACTGAGGACATCTTGTGGCCAAATTGTAATCTTACATCCCCCTTTTTTTTTCAGTTTATCATCCCTAGTTACCTTTGTTTTGTTTTTTTTAACCCCTGACCTCCCACACCCTTAAAGTTACAATTTTTTTTTATTAAAAAAAAATTGCAAAAAAAAAAAAAATAATAATAATAATAATAATACATAAATAGTTACCTTAGGGACTGAACTTTTTTTTAATATGTATACAAAAACTGTATACTACAATTACTTTATAAACTATGGGCTTGTAATTAGATATAGACTCAAAACTGCAAAAATGCATCTTTATTTCCAAATAAAATATTGGCGCCATATATTGTACTAGGGAAAAATTGTAAACGTTGCAATATCCGATACAAATGGGCAAATAAAATTTGTGGGTTTTAATTACGGTAGCATGTTTTACTTTGAAACTGTAATGGCCGAAAACTGAGAAATAATGAATTTTTTTCATTATCAATTTTCAATTGTTTTCTTATTATTCCCATTAAAACGGAGTTAGAATAAAATAATTCTTAGCAAAAAGTACCCCCCAAAGAAAGCCTAATCAGTGGTGAAAAAAAACAAGATATAGATTGTTTTGTTGTGATAAGTAGTAATAAAGTTATAGATGAATGAATGGAAGGAGCTCTGACGGGTGAAAATTGCTCTGGTTTTTTTAAAAGGAAAAACTCTTCGAGGTGAAAAGGTTAATGCTTATATAGTGTCCAGCATGCTTCCCTCATAGGCACCCACCATGGGGAAGAGAAAAAAAGTCTTTCTTTCAGCCCTGAGAGTGATTTAACCTAGAAACTGACCAGAGTAGATCCCTCCCTGTTCTTCCATCTGCCCAACTGAGCTTTTTGTATATATACCCGATTACCCTGTTAATCAACATATGGACTAAAATTAAGAAAACTGACTGAATCGACCCCCCACAAAACTCAATGTACATAAGGCCAGTCACAGCGTAGCATTTGCTGAATTCTATCAAATCTATAGAGGGCCCCGCAAGCATAGTGGGCCCAGAGCTGTAAGGAGACCCCAACTTCTACTTCACTCCCCCCGGTAAAGAGGTCCATCCTTCAGATCAGGTGTATTTGTGGCTACACTTGTAATGGGCATGAAGACTATGATGGCTACATTTCTTTTATGACCCCTGCAAGATGGGCCACCGAGGTTTGAGAGCTTTGAGAATAATCAGGGGTAGCTAAGAGAAATGGGGTGTATATTGGTGGGCCCCATCAAAGTTTTGCTGGGGGGCGCCATGATTTGTAGTCAGGGGTGCCACCAGCGTACAGGTGAGCCACACCCCCGCTTGGGGCCTCACACTAACGGAGACCTCGCTTTGCTGCTGGGTCGGCTCCCCCAGGTGCAGCCGTCAGGCAGAGTGGCAGGAGCCAGGAGGGTGTGCGCAACGGCGGGGGAGCGGGCAGAGTGAAGTTTCAACTCACCTGCCTCGATCCTGCACGCAGCCTCTATCTTCATCCTGTTCCGGTATCTGTCGCTATGGTAACAGCACCCCCTGTGATGACCACATGTCATCACAGGGGGAACTCCCTTTGTCTCCATTCAGTGCTGTGCATTACGGTGGTCACCTCTGCATACAGGTGACATAGCAAGCGGCAGAATATGAACACCTAGCCGGAAGAAGAGAAAGGAGACAGCAGTGAAATTGAGTCTTCATTACAAAAGACAAAGCAATAATTGCAGAATGCAGAGCAAGTGTCATTGGTGGGAAAAACACGAAAAAAGGTGGTCTCTGACTGTAACAGCTTTGCAGTAATTCAGTTATAATCTGTGATTTGTTTAGCTTTTGTCTCTTTATGCGCCTCTTGCGAGCTATACATTTCCCATGAAACATATCAAGTCAGCAGAAATGTGAAATACCTAATGTAGCTGTAAGCTCATATTACATGTAACAGAATTACCGAGCATAAAATTAAATCTTAGCAGTGGAATGAGAAAGTTTTTAAAAGTGGTAAGAAAGAAATTGCATTAAGATTGTTGATGGAAGCAGAAGTTGCTTAGTAACCGAACAAATCCTAATAAACTCTGCACTGTGGAAAACAAACAAAAAAAATAACAGCTGGTTTACATACAGAATAAAATCTTTATTACTGTGCCACCTTGTCTGCAAATGCATTTATAATACTGCGAGTGATATTGTGAGCACAAAGTCCCCTTAAAAGAAAGTTTTCACCTCCGTACATCAGGGATTGGGATAAAAACGTTGGCAGGATTTATAAACTTGGTGTAAAGCTTTAGACTGTTTATTAAACTTCATTTTCACTTTTACAGTTACATTTTGAGCTGGCAAGAAATAAATAGATTGCACAATTGCGGTTTTACAGCTCCCCACACAGAATGCTCAAGAAATATCCCCTGATCTATAAAGTAAATCTATTACGCTATTAATTTTCCTCCTAGAGGTTGATATGACACCGTTACATACATACAGCTGCTGCACACAGAGCCCTAATACACTGTCCATCTGCAGCTTCAGGGGCTGGATAGAGAGATGGAGAAAGATGTATTGGGGCCCTAGGCAAGGAAGTAGATTTGGGCCCCCCTTGTAGTCTTTGGTAAGCTGAAGTGAGAGTGGTCAGAGAAGGAGGCAGGTGGGCCATTGAAACCCACTAGGGCCCAGGCGCCTATGGTGAAGAACCAGACCTACTACAGGGGAATTGCATTAGTGATAAGCAATTAAAGTGCAACTTCACCAGATGCGAATTGCTACAGCATGGACTGTCCTAAAGTGGCCACACACACAAATTTTTTATATTTCTTTTCCATTCCATAATTAGAATAATTTTGCTGATTAAATGTAGCATTTGAAACGCACGCACGCACGCGCGCGCACGCACGCACGCACGCACGCACGCACACACACACACACACACACACCTTGAAGAAACCGTACACACAGAAGGATAGAAGCTCAATATAAGCGTAGTAAACTTGTATGACATGAGAGGATGTATACAAAAAATGAGGATGCCACAAAGCAACACTAGTCCTGTACTTCGGGTATGTAAACGATCCATCAGTAGGTAGATGGCTCTTGCTAAAAACTAGACTAGTGTAGAAGGCTTGTCCCTCCAAAGGAGGGTTGGAGAATTAAGCAAGGAGGGAAGAGGCACCTAAAAACAATAAAATAATTAAAATAAGGTAAGAAATTGCTTATCGAAAGATGGATGTCTAAACTGATAATAATAAATAAACATATTTGTACAACAAAAGACAACGGGTTTCGTGGCCGTTAGTATACACTTATTTAGGTCAATAATTTGCTGTATCCACAATCCAGTGGAGCTCAAAACACCTCTAAGCTCCTTGATCACACACCAGTGGCGTAGCAATAGAGGTTGCCGAGGTCTCGAACACTCCGGGGCCCTTGGTCCAGAGGGGCCCTCCCTCAACCACAGTTTTTGCGCTCTACTGGTCCTGTGCGGGTAATAATCACTTTTATAGATGCTTTGAATGGAAGTAATCAATAACAAACTGTTCCCTATCCTCTACTTGCACCTCTGACACTGTGGTTGTCCTTGACAGGTTTTGGTGCGTGTAAAGAGCCGGATTAAGGCTGAATGGGGCCCTAAGCGGACTTTCAGATTGGGCCCCGCCCCCCCTTCCCGACATGCAGCCAACCGAGGAGCCAGCATCTTACCTACTATGAGCCGCTCCCTGGCTGGAGCCCCTCCGTGCTGCAACTCCTCTCAGCACTCTGCTGACGATGCAGCAGCATGTGATCCAGCCCAGATGAATGAGCGAGCAAGCAGCGGCCGTTGCTATGGTGATGTGGTCACATGCGAGCCCCGCTCTCTCCAGCCCAGCCTGTGCAGTCAGACGCAGACTGATGATGTCAGAAGCGGGACGCACGCTGCTGACATCAGTCTACGTCTGACTGCACAGACTGGGCTGGAGAGAGCGGGGCTCGCATGTGACCACATCACCATAGCAACGGCCGCTGCTTGCTCGCTCATTCGTCTGGGCTGGATCACATGCTGCTGCATCGTCAGCAGAGTGCGGAGAGGAGAGGTAGGTGCTGCAGTATAGATTAGGTAGGTAGGTGACTGCAGTATATGTTAGGTAGGTGACTACAGTATAGCTTAGATAGGTAGGTGCTGCAGCGGTGTTGTGAGCAGGCATAATAGTAATAACTCACCTTTCTTCATGTTCAGCCGAATAGCCGATCCCACGATGCTTCAATGTCTTTCCTGTCCCGGCATCTGTCTCAGTAACAGCGCCCCCTGTGATGACATGCGGTACGTGGTAGGGTCACGTGGCCTCGGCGTTCTCTGCGCTCCAATGCGGTGGCTTCTCCTGCTTAGTGTGGGCGTGGCCAGGCCGCAGATGAACGCAGATACCTCCGAGCTGGGTGTTCATGCTGGTGAGGTGGGAGGCGGCTGCAGGGGAGCGCTCCGGTTCCTATTGGTCCACTCATAGGACACATAGTTCCCCATCAGGTCCACTTGTAAGTACGAGACCTGCTATAGGTTTATATGATAAGAAAAAGACACCGAGAGCCCAATATGGTGTAGTATGCTCAGGACAATAGTGAATAATGTAATGTGAGAAGGTTATACTCACAAACAAGGGTTACCACTGAGGCAACCACTGTGTATGCAGGTTAGGAGATTAGACCTGTCCTCACTCAGGGTTAAGAAGTCGCTCTCCGTAGATAGAAGAAAGGTAGGGGTGGGTCCCCCATCCACCAAGGGTGGACACTAAAATGACTTTGATGAACAGAGGCGCCAGCAGAATAAAAACAATAATTAAAAGTTTTAAAATATGCTGGGGAGGCAGTGGTGGACATACCTCCGAAAGCAGACTAGACTACTTGTCTGACATAAATAAACACTTTATTAGTACCCAATAGATGCAACGCGTTTCGCAGGACCAAGCCCGCTTCATCAGGCAGTAAAACAGGGGACAAAACTGTGGACAAAGGCAAAAAGTACAGGACTGCAGTGAGCTACATAATATAAAACATTCATACGGTGCATAAAAATATATTAATTACTAAAAAAAAAAAAAAAAACCTGCATAAGGTTTTGCATGCGGTTTTGTAAACAGGTGTTTGTAGTTAGTTGATGCGACTGCTCAAGGCAGCCAGACAGTGGGTACCCAGACTATGGATGCACATGTGAGGTGTGGGAGCGGAGCCCCAATCACACCGTTTTAAAGTGCACTGTGTAATAAATATTAAAGTGCAAAGTATAGTCAATAAATACTGTGGCATAATGTATTAATCATGATGACAAATGGCCTGCAAAAGTAGTTAATAAGTGAATAAGAACAATGGGATGCTTAGTAGCTGACCAGGGGCCAGACGTTAGCTCACCCAGTGACACATACAATAAAAGGACATTTTTATCTGTAGTAATATGTAATAAAAGCCTTAAAGATTATGAAGCCAATAATAATAAAAAACAGTCCAACTAAAAAGGATGACGAGATGTAAGAGAATAGCAGTCTTAATGAAAGGCAAACAGCAGAGTATAAAAAATGGAGTGTAGCTTACCAGTAGCTCTCAGGTAGCACATATAGCGCCTCTGTACAGAGGTCAGGATGCTGGGTGCTATTAATGCAGTTGGGGACAGGTCTCACCCAATCCGGGGCAGCCACTGGAGTAAAGTGGGCGGGGCCAGTCAGTATGGAGGGAAAGAGTAGCAGCCAATCGGCTGCTGACATGTGTATATTCGGCATTGCGTGTGCTGAAAATGGCGTATCAATGCAAACAAAACTACGGATGGCATGCATATTATTATTAAGCTGTGGCAGGATGGTGCAATGGTCAAGTGCTCTGCCTCTGACACAGGAGACCCGGGTTCAAATCCCGGCTCTGGCCGTTGCCTTCTTTAAGGGCAAATGCTGGGGGCACTTTTGAAGGAGTATAGTGAAAATCACCTCTGTACTTCAAAATTAAGGCTGCGTTGATGGACAAGGGGGGGTACCTGTGGGGGACCCATGGATCAAGGCTCAAATATATGGGGGCAAGATGGTATTATGTATAAAAACAGGGGAAATTTATAAACAGCATGTACAGCTGGAATCTTGTTGCCAACTAGCGTGGAAGTATAGAATTGCATCTTTGGGGATATAGCTACTATATAAATACAATTTCACAAACACAAAACACAAGTAAACAACAAAATCTAGTTAATATAAGTAAAATATCTGGAAATAAAGTGCTTAAACATACCCAATTCATGGTTACAATCCCTTGGACGTCTCTTACTCTACCGATAAATGATATGTAAGATCATTAAAGAGACAAAATATAGTTTTCACAGAATATACATTGGTCTCTTTGCACACAAACAGTGGTAATATATGGAAAAAGTGGTGCAATGAATTAAATTTGGGTATAGATCATGTAATTTTTATATTCAAAGTAAAATCGTTATGAGATGATAAAAAGAATTAAAAAACTAAAAGAGAGCGACCAGGATAAAAACAGCGGATAAGAATATTGATAGGTTAGTGTAATTTCTCTAATTGTTCATTGAGGCCCTCTGGAACGAGGGTCCTCAGGATCTGGATCCAATACATCTCAGTTTTTTTCAGTCTGTCAAACGCATCAGGCAGGTATGCACGTACTGAATCAATAAGTGTGATGTGAAAGAGATCCGGGTCATTATTGTGGTGAGTGGAGAAGTGACGTGCAACACTGTGCAGGGGAAATTTGTTGATAATATTCCTTTTGTGTTGGCCGATCCTGTTACGTGCCATTTGGGTTGTCCGCCCCACGTACTGGAGCCGGCAAGGGCATGTTATGACATATATGACATACCTTGATTCACAGGTGAGATGGCCATTGATTGGATATTGTACTTTGGTGGTGTGTGAGGCGAACTGTTGATCTGATAGAATATATTTACACGCAGTGCAGCGGGATTTATTGCAAGGATAACAGCCTGGGGTCAGTCTTATGGCTGTATCGTGGTTGGTGTTGTGTGATCTGCGTAGTCGACTGGGAGCTAGTATATTTTGGAGGTTTGGTGCTCTTCTGTAGGTGATGGCGGGTTTGGGAGGTAGCAATGGGCGGAGAAAAGGATCCTGTAAGAGAATGTCCCATCTGTTGCTGATGATGTTTCTTATTTTTACATGTTGAGCATTAAACTGCATAATGAATCTAGGGGGGCCTTCAGTATTGGGGAAGCTGGCAGGGGTGGTTTTGGGTTTTTGGGTTTTAGCTTTATGTTTTGCATCTTTGATCAGTTTTCTCGGATATTTGCGGGCTGTGAATTTCTCGGTAAGTATATTGGATTGGATGTCATATTGTGAGGGGTCTGTACAATTCCTGTAGATTCTGCGATATTGGCTATAGGGTGTGTTAGTGATCCAGGGGTGGTGATGATGACTGTCGAAATGGATGTAGTTGTTTGCATCGACTGGTTTGAAGTAAGTTTTAGTTTTGATACGGTTGATTTCTGTATAGAGTGTAAGGTCAAGAAATTCTATGGAGGAGGTGTGGTGGTGGTGTGTGAACTGTAGGCCGGCTGTGTTAGAATTGAGGTAGCTGACAAAATTTGGTATGAGTGTGGTATCTCCCTTCCAGATGAAAATAAGATCGTCTATATAACGTTTGTAAAAAATGATATTATGTAAATATGGATTATTGGAAGTTAATTTGAGGTGTTCGAAGTATCCCATTGTGAGATTAGCGTAAGAGGGGGCAAATGAGCTCCCCATGGCTGTCCCGCTGATTTGGTGGTAGATATTGTCCAAAAACGTGAATACATTATTATTAAGAATGAACTCGGCACATTGTGTCAGAAAATGTTGTTGAAGTATTGGCATAGATGTATTGGAGGATAGGAAGTGTTGTATGGAGGTAAGACCAAATGAGTGGGGGATGTTTGTGTATAGGGCTGTGACATCACATGTCAGCCAGACAAAATCCGACTGCCATGTGAAGTCTTGGAGTAAAGAGATGAGATGCTGAGAGTCTTTCAGGAAGGAATCAAGGGCCTGGACATGTGGTTGTAAGTGCTGATCTAAGAATTTTGACAAATTGCTAGTAATGGAGTCGATACCTGAGATAATGGGCCTACCTGGTTGTTTGGTCAAACATTTATGTATTTTCGGAAGGTAATAAAATATGGGAGTTTTTGGTTGGGAAATAATAATGAAGTTTCTTTCATTTTTCGTAATAATATTGTTGAGGAAGGCATTATTGATAAAGTCTTTGAGTGTGGTGTTTAGGGCTGGGGTTGGGTCATTGGCTAGAGTTTTGTAATGTACAGGGTTCCCCAAGAGTCTATTGGCCTCTTCTATATAGTCTGAACGGTTAAGGATGACTATGCCCCCTCCCTTGTCGGCAGGTTTGATGACGATATTATGGTTTTTGGACAAGGATTTCAAAGCTGCGTTCTCAGATGGACTGAGATTGGATGTGGATGGTGCAGGGTATTCTTGAAGTGCTTGGAGGTCACTGAGGACCATAGCATAAAAGGTTTCTATATAATTTCCCTTTGAGGCTGCTGGATAGAATCAGGATCTTCCCTTTAGCGTGGTGGTGATATATTTTTCCAGCTCCAATTCTGGAGTGGATGCAGTAACTGTGGGTAAGGTATCATTATTGGTGATTATTATCATGGTGGGGTCTGTAACGTTGGGGGGTTTGAGCTTTTTTATGGCAAAGTGCCTTTTTAATGTTAGTTTACGTATGTAACTATTGAGATCTGAGAATAATTCAAACAAATTGGCCTGGTTAGTTGGACAGAATGACAATCCCTTTCTCAAGAGTTTGGTTTCGTTAGTGGTGAGGATATGGTTAGAGAGGTTAAATATACATTTGCTGGTCTGGAGTGGTGGGTCTGGGCTGGACTGTGGAGTGATGATTATGTTTTGTTTCTTTTTTCTTTTCCCTCTACTTCCTCTTTTTCTGTATCTGATAATTGTCGTTTTTTGTTCGTGGGCTGTAGGAACCCTCGTTCCGAGCGGGGGCTGGGTAGTTGGTTGGAAAGGATGTTCTGGGATAGTGCAGAGGGGAGTTCTAAAAAAGAGGAAGTGAGGGTGTTGTTGTTATGGTTTCCCTTGGTTTTGGCGGTATCCTGCAGTGGCTGGAAGAAGGTTTTTATGGACGTCTGGTGAGTATGGGGACTAGACTTTTTAGTGAGAGCTGTTTTGTGTGGTGGATTCCTGTGAGGTCTGATGAACGGAGAAATTGAGGGATTCAGAGTCAGAGTTGCAGATACTGACCTGAGATGCTGCAATTGGGGAGTTCGGTATAATGCTGGTAGGAGAGGCGGGTTTGTTTATGTGGGCATAATCTGGGTTGGTTTCATTAGAAACCCCCATTAATGATGGGGGAGGACCATCATGTGAAAAGTTGTAATCAGGCTTGTTGGGAGGAGGCTTAGTGTAGTGTAATCAGTGCCGGCTCCAGCCCGGGGGGTGGAGGTAATGGATGAATTAATTTTGTGAAGTGGGTTCAAGCCCTTATTCCGTTGGGTCTTGGGTGCAGGGGTGTGTGCATTATTGCTGGTGAGTGGTGCTTTCCCTAGTGTGAAGGCTAGTACAGAGGTGCCTGTGTTGTTGTCAGTCACAGTGGCTGTGTCCATGAGTAGTGGTGCCACGTTCACAGGGAAAGGTGGTGTATGACCGGTGGGAAGTTTTATATTATGTAGCTCACTGCAGTCCTGTACTTTTTGCCTTTGTCCACAGTTTTGTCCCCTGTTTTACTGCCTGATGAAGCGGGCTTGGTCCTGCGAAACGCGTTGCATCTATTGGGGTACTAATAAAGTGTTTATTTATGTCAGACAAGTAGTCTAGTCTGCTTTCGGAGGTAAGTCCACCACTGCCTCCCCAGCATATTTTAAAACTTTTAATTATTGTTTTTATTCTGCTAGGTTTATATGATGTT
Organism: Hyperolius riggenbachi; assembly: GCF_040937935.1. Taxonomy (NCBI): domain Eukaryota; kingdom Metazoa; phylum Chordata; class Amphibia; order Anura; family Hyperoliidae; genus Hyperolius; species Hyperolius riggenbachi. The sequence continues at coordinate 107,600,523 of NC_090652.1, forward strand.
TGCCTAGGATTGGTTGATTTGAGGGTGGGGGTGTATAAATATCTGTTCAGATGTGTTCATTTTGAGACTGTCGCATGCTTGATAAAGAACCATTCTTCGAAACGTTGCATTATATGTGACAGCCTGATATGGAAATACTTCAATAAAAGAGCATTTACAATTCGGATGGTGCTGGCCTCATCTATTGAGACAGATGCCGAGACAGGAAAGACATTGAAGCTGCGGGAGATCGGCTATCCGGCTGAACATGAAGAAAGGTGAGTTATTACTATTATGCCCACTCACAACACCACAACGCCCCCTCCGGCCGCAACAATCCAGCGCCCCGGGCGATTGCACACATCGCACACCCATAGAAACGGGGCTGCTGGGGCCCCAAGCTAATGCTCGATTTGCCTGGTCGGTAATCCGGCCCTGGCGCCGTATCAACTGTTATGTATAGAGTGCTTTGGGGGCCCAATTTAAAACTTGCCCCGGGGCCCATAACTCCTTAGCTACACCACTGTCACACATGCACATTTTAAATTTTTCCCCAATTCTAAAAAGGAAGTTTGAAAACTCTGTTTTCATAAAAATCAGCCACTCACCAATAGATAAAAAATGGAAATTCAATTAGATTTTTTAGCTCAAATAACCCCCCCCCCACCCTAATTGGGACAATAATCATCTTATGTAAGTAAGTTTTAGAAAAAGTAATTTTAGTAAAGTGAATTGAAGTCCAGGTCAATAATGTTTATCAACTGAACACTGGTCAGGAAAAGTCATCCATTGCTTTGCAGAGAGTGGTGGAAGCGGTACATCATAGACGGCTTCATAGCTTTGTACAACATTGAACAGTAAAAAGCAAGCAGTGGCAGTGGTGCAACCATTCGATCTGCTAACAATCTAACATTAGCAGTGAGTGCTGGAAGGTGGAAGGCCTGGGAAATGGTTAATATTAGTGATGTATCAATCATTTCCCTGATTTACTATAAATGATGTAGTATATGGGTACCTTTAACAAGAACTGAACACAACACAGTGCAAACTGGTATGGTATATTGCATGCATATGTGGTTTACCATTTTTGAGTGCTAAAAAAAAAAAAAATATCAAAGAGGTACCGTAATGACATATTGTAGAATGTATTAAATTGTTCAGGATACCCAGTTTTACATTAATTATCCTGGTTTCAGCATCAGAAACACCTCCTATACCTATATATAGCTGTATATTGGTATATAGCCCTGCCCACCCAGTGATGTCACAGCCTAGTCTGTTTAGTTAAGTCAAATTGACCTCCCAGAGGATTATGGGAGATCAGGTATAATTTCCATTCAGTTCAGAACACTCAAACAAATATTCCACAGAAATCTGCCCAGCAGTAAAGATGTCATCGTCTGTGATAAATTTCATAATGTAAATCAGAGTGAGGTAAGATTTTACAGTGGGCAAACACTAAACAGTTTATATAGTAATATTATTAAAAAAAATAATAATAATGACATTTTTAGTACAATTCCTCTTTTAGTGTGAAAGCTTAGGATGTGACAGAGTCCGTAGGGAGTTACATTAAAGCATTAGCAAAGCACAGTTTTGGTTTGAATATGCTGAAATCCTGCACAGAAGTTAGTGAAGAATTGTAAATGACTTCTGATTTTCTCCATTATGTGCTGGGTCTAATCCTGAGGAAACAGTTGTGAGAAAATGTTTTAAAGTATAAAAACTGATTTCACCCTATTTCTGGATTACACAGAAGCATGCATTCTACTTCAGAAATATCACTAAGGTTTTTATATGCCTGCTTTTGTGAGTGTAATTTTAAATAAATAATCCATACATTTACGCACGCTGTACTATGCTAAGACTGCTTAATTATTTAGGTTCCTGGCTTATCTGAGCAAGAGAAGCTACAGAATTTTATCAGGGCCACCACTTATCGCTTGCCTTCACTGCTCACTTCTCAAGTATTATGTACCGCTATGCCAGAGGCTCCCAGCCAGGGTGTGTTACTTCTGAGGCTTCAGAGGGGACTTCTGTCTGATGAAAGGTCAAAGTTCATCAAAACAGTTTAATGCAAATTTGTGAAAGTAAAATTATATTTAGTAAGTTGAAGGTTAAAAACAACCTTTCCCTTTCAGGCTGCAGCCAGCAGACGTGAGATAAGTGAAGACTTGCGTAACACCAGTGGCCCAGACTCCAATCCACAGCAATGTTATCATGGCGGCCTCCCATGTTGTGGCCGGACAGAGACTCAACTGTGCCAGTCACCGCCATTCTGCAGAGTAAGCGCGGGGAACGCCGTTATATTTACCTAGCCCACATCCACGCTGTATTTAGTCTCTTCTTCCGCCAGGCATTATGCGGACATCATCCATGGCATGGCATGTCATCAGGTGCCTCAGGAGGGCAGCACAGACAGTGCAGATGCCTGGAGGAAGAAGAGACCCGATACAGCGTGGACATGGACTAGGTCGCTCCCTGCTCTTACTCTGCACAACAGGGGGAAGGGGGGATTGGGTAAGAGGAGGAGCAGACCCCTATAGCCCTCCCCTCTGTCACAAGGGTGAAGCAGGGACTATTGTTACGCCGCTGAAAACATCAGGGGGCTTTGCAAGACAGGAGCTTTTCATCTGTAGACACATACTCCGCTGCCTCAAATCATGTCGCCTGAATCAGGAGCAGGGACGGACTGACCATTCGGGCACGGACCGAGGGCCCCTGGTCAGTTGGGGAACAGCCCTTGGGTGGCCGCGCAGTAAAGAGGGAGCAAGGCACAGCAGTAGGGAAGGGGGGCCATATACCACCCTTCCCTCATCTTGGGGCTCCCCCTTTCTTGCTCCCCCCTCCAAATTGTGGTGTGACAGCGGGCGGAAGTGAAACACTTCCTCCTATATATGGCGCCTGAGTGAGCTCTGTGCACCGCTGGTCTGGTGACGTCACTGACTAGACCAGACCAGCAGTGCACAGATCTTCCTCCGTTGCAGGGTATAGGAGGAAGTGTTCGGCTGCCACCCGCTGTCACAACGCAATTTTGGAGGTGGGTGCGAGGGAGGAGGAGGGAGGGGAGATGGCCCTCCTTCCCCTTCACTGCGCTGCCACCCTTCCTTCTGGGGACACCTGGCTACCTTTTCTGCGGACATGTATAGACCTGGCTATCTATTCTGCGGACACCTATAGACCTGGCTATCTATACTGGGGACACCTATAGACCTGGTTATCTATACTGGGGACACATATAGACCAGGCTATCTATTCTGCAGGCTCAAACTTCCCCAGCAGACCTCTTAGACCACTGCTACAGTCATGTATATTTGGCACCACCTATGACCGCGCCCACATTTTGTTCGGTGACCACCCCCATTTTTCAGTGAAAAATATCCTTTGTCAGTAAATTTTTATATCTTTGTCAGTAAAGAATAACGTGAAAGGTGGGCAACACTGGTATGGAACCCCATAATCTCCTATTGCCCGGGGGCCCCATGAGTTGTCAATCCGCCCCTGATCAGGAGATTTTATTTTATTTTTTATTTCAAAAATTCTTTTAAAACCCATCATTAGCCAAGCCTTTTCTTCTGTCCAAAGAAAAAAAAATATGGTAGCTCGAGTAAGAGTTTTGTTTTTAAGAAAAAGACATTTGACCACCCAATTGCAGAGCAATTTCTTCAGTTCTAATGATTGAAGGAGATAATCAGTCAGTTACAAGTACTCTAGCAAGTCACAGTGAGTATCAATTAGCTAGACTGTTGGCTGGAATAAGTACATAATCTGTATTTGATAATTAGGGATGAGTGCATAAAATGTAAGAATTCAGTCTCATGGCCAAATTGGCCCCAATATTGGTTAGCGAGGCTCTTGTAAACTTACCAAACACAAAAGAATAAAAACAGGGAACACCAAGAGCCCCAATAGTGTAATACGTACTGGATAAGGTGGCAATAAATGCGTATTGCTAGATACTCACAAGTCAGGGTCACCAGCAGGCAACCACTGTAAAGGCAGGTAGGGATATTATCCTGACCCCACTCAGGATTAAGAAGTCGCTCTCTGTAGACAGGAAAAAAGGGTAGCAACCCTCCACCAAGGGTGGACTTGAAATTGTATACAATGAACAGAGGCACCAAAAGTATAAAATTAGATTAAATGAGCTTAAAAACCAACTCAAATGGCAAAAATGAAGGAGGAAGTGGTGGTCTTACCTCCCTCAAGCAGACTTAACAACTGCGATTCAGACAGTCAAACACATTTATTAGAAACTCCCCCAAAAAATTTGCAACGCGTTTCGCAGGCTCAATCCCGCTTTATCAGGCAATACAGGGAGGAGTATCAAGCGATCTGCACAAGGATTCAAGTTAAGCACCTCTGTGTGTAGACAGAGGTGCTTAACTTGAATCCTTGTGCAGATCGCTTGATATTTACTTTGTACAGTGCCATGGAATATGTTGGCGCTTTATAAATCAAAAATAATAATAACAATAATACTCCTCCCTGTATTGCCTGATGAAGCGGGATTGAGCCTGCGAAATGCGTTGCAACATTTTTTGGGGAGTTTCTAATAAATGTGTTTGACTGTCTGAATCGCAGTCGTTGTCGTGTCTGCTTGAGGGAGGTAAGACCACCACTTCCTCCTTCATTTTTGCCATTTGAGTTGGTTTTTAAGCTCATTTAATTTAATTTTATACTTTTAGCGCCTCTGTTCATTGTATACAAACACAAAAGGAATTCTCACTCCCAGACAGCACTCTGCCACTTATATATAGCCTGCAAACTGCCAGTCAGCCAATAAGAAGTGCAAATACAATACATCTAGTCTGCAGAGACTGAGCGATTCAGCCAATCGTAGGAGAGGGCTTCAGTCACATATAGACAAGGGCTATATGACCAGCAGGGGGCACCAGCGTGAAAGAAACTCCTTCTCATCCGCCCCCCTCCTAAATAAACTGCATAAGGAGCTGCCAATGAAGTTCACAATATGCTAACACTATTACACATGATAGGCGGGGGCCCCGAGCACTGCCACTACTCGGGACCCCAAACCAGCATGTAACACAATAGGGTAGCACAGGCAAGCCCCGGAGCTGCCACCACCAGGAACTCGCCCCCACCACTTCTTCAACTTACCAAACACAAAAGGAATGCTCACTCCCAGGCAGCACTCTGCCACTTATATATAGCCTGCAAACTGCCAGTCAGCCAATAAGCAGTGCAAATACAATACATCTAGTCTGGAGTACTTAATTGAGCAGAGGCTGAGCAATTCAGCCAACCGTTGGAGAGGGCTTCAGTCGCAGACAAGGGCTATATGTAAACTTAACAGTCAAGTTTGCCATGTGGCCGATGCGGAGTCTGTGCATGCGCAGTACTATCTTTGTAGCTTCCAGTTTGAAGACAAGCGCAGCAGAGATTTTTCTAGTTAGCTCATGCTACAAAGTTCTGGGAATGCACATGAAAGATTCACCCTATTTAATTTGAGCCCCAAGATCTCTACAGCCATTTTCTTCCACACAGACCAAAATTGTAGGAAGGGTAGGGTACCCCCCATTCCTTAAGCTTCTTCCGTGCCAAATTGCAGTACCTCAGTCCCTCTGGTTCCTGAGACATAGTAGACAAACCTATCTTTTGAACCAGCACAATGGAAGGCTGCAATTTGGTACGGCTCAGGGATCCCTTCCCTATCCTCCAGATTGAATGTCAGAAGGATATCTGCGAAGATCTTGGGACTCAAATTTAATGAAGGAAGTGCGCAGCACAAGCTGATGAAAATGTCACTACTGCACATGCTTCTGATAACCGATCATACTAAGCATGCGAGGAGGCACAGCTCTGTTACATAGGGCATCTCTAGGGCAGCACAATCAACCAAAATTCCCGGCTTAGGCGAGAATAAGAAAGTGTGCTGTGCTAGTAACATTGCAGACATGACTATAAAAAGTGAACAAAACAACAGAAGCTAAAAATAGCCTCCACCTTTATATGCAATGCAAAGTAGGTTGTTGAACTCCAGCAGAGATAATTAAAGTTCAATTAATAAACATACTCCAGTACAAAACACACACGCCCAATGCTTCCCTAGGCTGTAAATGTGATCAGTACACGTGTACAACTGATAGCGCTATGGTCTGTTCTCAGCATGCACAAGAGCAGTAGAGAGTAGAAGCCTTGTACATTGCTTCACTGACTTGTACCACATGTGTACAACAGCCTGATTGCAGAGATTATTACATTCACACGCTGAAGTGTGCCTGCAGCATTCACATGCATTAAGCATTAAAGATAATTTATGTGACGCTTCCCATTTACTCAGCTCATGGCATAACCAGAGAAAAAGGAAGGTCAGTTGGGCTATGGTCAAAAAGGAAAGATACGTGGATATCGAAGTCTACTAACGGTGACCAGCAACTCCTTTCTGGCCAACCATCCAATAGAAGATAAGCTGGGGTTATTAAAAAATGGCTGAAATGCAAATAACAGCAAAGAGGCAAAGTAAAAATGTTGTTTTATATGGTAAAAGTACCAATCTGTAAACGCATATGCCTTAGTTCACAAAGCATTACCACATTCGATAATGCAGAAAACAGCTGATTTTACTGATCAGCTTGCCAAATGCCAATTCACTAAACCTATTACCGCACTCAAAAGTAAAATGTCAGACTAGTGCGGCAAATACCTCAAGAAATGTCAATAAATTGCAATTCACAAAGCTTAAAGCATTTGGTAAATCAAGTAAAAGCGTTCGTTATGTATCTCCAGCTCTAACCAGCCGATAACTCACACTCTCCATGCGGTAAAAATTGACAGATGTAGATGACAGCCAATAGGGCGAGCCAGACAGCCCTGCTTCTCAACCCATTTGATGCCATAGTTCCGTGCATGGGACTTCAGAACGTCAGAGCAGGAGAAGGAGACATTTAGGCCTCATTTCCACAGGCAGTTGATATTATGGGGGCAGTCAGTTATTGTTTTGGGGGCACGTTCCAAATATGTTGTTTAGGGCAGAACTCTGTATTTATTGTGCAATTTGTGAAGCGGTCATATTGCTATTTTAGGGGCATTCTCAATATTGTTATCTGAGGAGATGGACTCTGCTTAATTATTCAAGGGACACTAATTATCTTGTTTTAGTCTGGCCCCCAGAGGCCTCAATAACAGACAGCGATTCGGCCCTTTGCTTAAAAAAAGGTTTGAGGACCTCTGCGTTTAAATCTCTGCATCCTGCACAATTCTTGGTATTGATTTGTAGTTCACAACCCATAACATTTTTTCCATGACTGTGTCCTGATCCTCAGTTTTTAAAGTATACCCGAGGTGACATGTGACATGATAAGATATACATGTGTACGTACAGTGTCTAGCACACAAATAACTATTCTGCTTTCCTTTTTTTCTTTCTCTGCCTGAAAGAGTTAAATATCAGGTATGTAAGTGGCTGACTCAGTCCTGACTCAGACAGGAAGTGACTACAGTGTGACACTTACTGATAAGAAATTCCAACTATAAAACACTTTCCTAGCAGAAAATGGCTTCTGAGAGCAAGAAAGAGGTAAAAAGGGGAATTTCTTATCAGTGAGGGTCACACTGTAGTCACTTCCTGTCTGAGTCAGGACTGAGTCAGCCACTCACATATCTGACTCTTTCAGGCAGAGAAAGAAAAAAAGGAACACAGCATAGTTATTTGTGTGCTAGGCACTGTACATACACATGTCTATCTCATCATGTCATATGTCAGTTCGGGTATCCTTTAACCAGTAAACTATTCAGCCAAAAATAAACTGTGTGTGTGTAACAAGTCTAACAGAGGCATATTTTTTCAATGTTCATATTTTGTCAGATCAATCTGTGAATCTGATTGGTTGCAAAGGACAACAGACTTTCACATGAGAGCTGCATTGCATATTTTATTTTGCTGATATTTGTGTGCGAGTGCCCGGAGCCCATCTGGATGGGAAGTTGTCAGCTTCCTTACTCCACAAAGACCGAGTTCAGCAAGTCAGCTAAAAATAGTTATTGCATCACAGGTCATCTAATTATAGACTCAGCTGAGCTAGCCATCTAATTAAATTACACAGAATTAATGCAGCATCGATTCTGGTATGGAGTCCCTTCTGTTGAAATGCCCCCATAATGAATGTTTCTTTCTGCAGTAATCCATTATGGTACCTTATGACATGGAAGGAATTTTACAGAAATAAATTGCATTGTCATATACTGTATATAGAAAGAAAATGTGCAGACATCACTGGAAAAACCAGAGGGCATGATCCATTTTGTAAGTTAATTATAAAGTTGTTCTTGCTGGGATACGGAGAAAAAACAAACAAACAAAATAAAAATATGAGGGGGAGCGTAGACGACACTTTTAATAATCGTAATGAAAACCATGTTAGCTGCATATTCATCTCTGAACTCTCCGGTTTCACTAATGGTATTTCATACAGAAAATATTTCCCGTAGAACTGCTGGAGGGGGACTTACAGTGGACCTGAACTGCTACAAGTAAAATGAAGGTAACTGCAAGGCTGTGTTATATTATAAGTTTATGACTCGATTGACTATTATTTATCTTAAAATGGTATATTTGGACAAAAAAAAACAAAACAAATAAACTGGGCAACATTGATTGCTAATAGCTGAAGTGGGAGGTGTCTCCCAAACATCCTTTAAAGTGCAACTCTGGTCACAGAAATTGGACAGTATGGTTTTCTGTAGATGTTAGAATTCGGGACCACATGGCTGAGAATCCAAACAGCTGCATTCAGCACCATTTCAGCACTGGACAGTAGGATGGGGTGTGTTTCATTTAGCTCCGATACTTCCTGATTCCAGGCTGGAAGGAGGAAGTATCAGGGGCTGTTTTCACTTGCACGGTTTACACACAGGCAAATCGCGCAGGAAACTCTGCCATAGAGGACAATAGCGCCGCCGGCCAAATCGCTTGTGCTAGCGATTCCGCCGGCATTTCCATCCAACATGGTGCAAGAGGCTGCGAATCCTATAGCCGTGCATGGCACAGCTGATGGGATTCCTCTGCATACCCGCAGACCCGGAAGTGCCACTGCACGTCTTGCAGACATGTGCGGCTTAAGTGGAAACGAGCCCTCAGAGTTAATTGAAACACTCCCAGTTGCACTGTCCGGTGCTGAAATGGTGCTGAATAAGACTGTTTGGGTTCTCAACCATGTGGTCCCAAATTTGAAAACCAACACTAGTTTTCAGTATGGCCAGGCTGAAATCCAGTAGTCTGGAATCAGAAATTGTCTTTACTATATCTTTATAGAGCGCATTCACATTATGAGGTTTGTGGTGCATTTGAAAGTAAAACTAAAGTGAACTGAAATGGAAAAAAAAAAAGTTATATAATCACCTATGGGTAAGGAAGGCTCTGGATCCTAAAAAGCCTTTCTAGGCCTCTCTCCATCTTATCATTCCAGCTCTGGTCAAATAAGTCGTCGGTCCTCATCCGAAAGTCTTTGGAAATAGCATCTTCAGAAGTACTTCTGAAGATGAGTGGCTCCATACTATGCATGCATTAGCGCAAACTTGCACGTGCACAGTACGAAGCCACACGTCTTCAGAAATGACCCACGTAATTCTGAAGCCTTGAATAAAGGACAGTGGTGAACCGACTGCAAGGAGAGAGATCTGGGAAGGTTCTATGGAATCCAGAGTCTTTCCTCTCCATAGGGGAGTATCTAACAATGCATTTACCTCACGTTTTACCTCATGTTTAGAATTGGAGAAAAATCTTTCAGAATTGCTAAAAAAAAAGAGGAAAAAAACCTCATGAGGTATTTTACCTACAAAATTTTTTACCTCAGATAGCTACCAGAATTGAGACCACTGTGCGGAGTTTTCTTCCATGAGGCCATAACAACTGTGCATCAGTGAGGGACACCACCACACTGCAGCCTACAGATGGCATACATGCTGGGGAACCAATACATTTTCAGGACGACAGGAACAGTGATTTTGTTAGTGTACCTTGATTGACTGTCCGGCAGCATATGCCTGACGGGGTCCCTGGCCTGGAGTGTTACAGCGGTGTAGTCTGGCTGTGGTCAGTGGAGGCTGGTTGAACAGGCTGCAGATGGGTCTTCTGGGCTGTTGACCCATGCAGATTGATGTGCTGTAAAGGTTGAAAGGCATAGTGAAATTTAAATCTGTTCCATTTGGAAGTCATCATTTATAAATGATTACGTATTACAGATGAGTCTCAAATCATGACAATTTTGGTGTGAAACTTTTGTACACATTTTTTTGCCACATCATGTAATGTGATGTGATCTGTTGCCACATCAGAAGCAGAGAGATAGATTGGACATCATATTGAGAATACTGAAAGACATATGAGCTGATAAACTGACTAAGATCACAAGTATGGATTAAAAAAAACACAATGGAGTGCCTCTTAGTCATCTCCACTGCACAGAACAGAAAATGGTCTGTAAAACATATTTATGTCAATACAGCAGTCATTCCAGAGTGGTCACCCAAAACTATTGCTAATGAGTGCAGTGGCTACAGTCACAGAGCTTCTACACAAAGCATGAGGATAGAAGTCATGCTTGCAACTAGCACAACTGTGGTTCCTTACTTGAAAGTTATATAATTGAAGCTAGGAACAACCCATGTAAGAACAACTAGCAGTATATTGGATGAAGGCTCATGGCTGTATTACCTGTAATAATATCCCTTGCCTTAGCACATGGCATACATGCTAATTAGAAGGTCCCTGCTTTCTAAGAGAAAGGTTTTAAACATACCTCTCAACTTTTTGAGATGAAAAAGAGGGGCACTCAAACCACACCCCTGATCACGCCCCCATCACACCCCTAGTCATGCATACCATAAAGATTTCGTAATAAAAATATGTTGTTTTAGAATTCAAACCACACTGGTCCTTTCTATCCTGGTTAATTTTCCTTCACATTAACATTTTAAAATGAGTAATATATCAGTTTAAAGGATGGGAATAAAGTTTAGAGTCAAACATTTTTTTTAGTAGAGAAATATTTATATTTACATAGAAAGAGGGACAAAGTCCTGAAAGAGGGACAAATGAGGATGAAAGAGGGACAGGGCTCCCAAAGAGGGATTGTCCCTCCAAAAGAGGGACCGTTGGAGCTATGTTTGAAGTAATCAATGTAATAAGCCAAATAAACTTTTTCTGGTTTTCTTGTTTTGTACCACAGCTCTTAATTCCAGTGTTAACATGCCATCTCTGTTACAAAATGACCAATGACAGTGTGAGAGATCTCCCCTAGGCCGGTGTTTCTCAAACCTGTCCTCGTGACTCCCCAACGGTGCATGTTTTGCAGGCAACCTCAGCTATGCACAGGTGGGGTAATTAGTGTAACAGCCTGGTGGATTCCATGTAGCGGATACACTAATTACCCCACCTGTGCATAGGTGAGGCTACCTGCAAAACATGCACCGTTGGGAAGTCACAAGGACAGGTTTGAGAAACACTGGCCTAGGCTATCAGCTTACCAAATAACCTTGACAGTACATTGCAGAGGTGACCGCTCTTGACAATGGCTGCATTGCAAGTAATAAGTGGGTCTTCTGGGCTACTGCATAATGCAAAACAAACCATGCTGCCAGGACAAAAGTGAAATCTTTAAAGTGAACCTCCGGACTAAAAATCGACTCAGCAGCACTGAAAAGGCTTGGTGTTTCTTTAACAGTTTCACAGCATCAGAACTTTGTTTCTTTCATACAAGCCTCATTTTTAGCTGCACAGAAGAAAACTGCCCGGGCTTTTTTCCCCTGATGCTGTGCAAAGCATGATGGGATTTCTGATGTTGTTGTTCTCGTTCTACTGTTTTGGTGCAAATTTTTTTTTTTTTACATTTTGAATTTGAGATTTGAAGACTAGAGTGTGCAGCTGGGAGGGGCAATCAGGACACAGGACAGTTAGAACTGTGTCTCATGCTCCCTGTCACCTCCTTTCAACCAAAAAGATGGCTGCCCCCATGACAAAGATGGCAGCCCCCATGAATCACAAACATTTGCCTGTTCTTTTAAAACAGGGTGGGTAAGAGATTACATTACCTATCTATTCTAATTATCATAACTAATGTAACTTAACCACTTCAGCCTACAGCTTCGAAAATCTTATGCATCCGAGCAATGTTCACCTCCCATTCATTCGCTAATAACTTTATCGCTACTTATCAAAATTAATTGATCTATATCTCGTTTTTTCCGCCACTAATTAGGCTTTCTTTAGGTAGTACATTTTGCTAAGAGCCACTTTACTGTAAATACATTTTAACAGGAAGATTAAGATAGAAATGGAAAAAAATCATTATTTCTCAGTTTTTGGCCATTATAGTTTAAAATTAATACATGCTACAGTAATTAAAACCCATGCATTTTATGTGCCCATTTGTCCCGCTTATTACACCATTTAAATTACGTCCTTATCACAATTTATGGCGCCGATATTTTATTTAAATAAAATAAAGGTGCATTTTTTCAATTTGCGTCCATCACTATTTACAAGCTTATAATTTTAAAATTTTTTATAAGATACTCTCTTGACATGTATATTTAAAAAGTTCAGACCCTTAAGTAACTATTTATGTAGTTTTTTTTTTTTCATTGTAATTTTTTTTTTATTTTTTTTTTAATACAAAAATGTATTTGGGTAATTTTAGTTTGGGGGGTAAATAGCCAATTTTAGATGTAATATAATGTATTTTTTTATTCAATACAGGTATGTGGGTGCAGTTTACTATTTGGCCACAAGACGGCCACATTCAAAAAATTCCTGGATGCGAACGATGTTGCATCTAGGAACTAAAATGAAGAGAAGAAGTTTCCTGGGGGCAGAAATACCACGCTCTCTGATGAGAAGGCGTCGGTATTTCTGCCGGGGACTTAGATCGGTGAATGGGAATTATATTCCCATTCACTGATCGGGGGGGGCAGCGGGAGCGCGCGCGGGCGCGCGCCCGATCGCGCACACCACACGGCTGCAGCACCACTGCCTATCTGGACGGATATATGCGTCCAGATATGGCGAAGTGGTTAATGACAGTATGTTTGTTTAGGCTGAAGTTCCCCTTTAATTACAAAATGTCTGTGACAAGCTGCAAATCAGCAAATCTTGAGTTAAAGGTTTGTGTATTGATGTCGCCCGTTCGAGATTGGGACCCAATCCCTTGGGCGACATTGTTGGGCCAACAGGTGTACAAATGAGGAAACAGTTATACAGATGACATTGCGTTCTGTTGCTATGCGATGGGGGGGGGGGGGGGGAAGAAGGGCTGATGGAGCGGCACAGATGTGATGTCACGCGGCAGAGCAGCGGCACAAAGGTATCGTTCATCGCTAGGCCAATAGATCCACCTGGTTGATTGTTTGCCAGGTGGCGGTCGGGGCTATTGTACACACACCGCATTATCGGCAGTCATTCATTATCTGCTGCCTCAGCCAACTTTAATCAAACGTGTATATGGGACTTAAGACAATGGGAGATCAGAAAAAGTAAATTTAAATTCAGTTCATGGTACCCAAACTTTCTCGTAGCAAAAATGCTGTTTTCAGCAATCTTTCAAGCATAAAATAAGCAAGGTGAAACCGTGCTTAAATATTAAATTTAATAGCAGGTTTAACTAGGAAATCCATTTTCTTTAGAACCAGTCCTGAAGTGCTAATTTATACCCTTCATTACACCTCTACATCCCTTTTACAAAACACAGGTTCTGATTGGTGGAGTGACTACTCAGCAGGAACAAACGTGGCTTTTCAAAAACAAATGTTCTGTATGCTTCAATTTAGCCAAAGTGCAGAGTTTTTGCAATATACTAATTATTATTGCATTTCTACAACAAGTAGCTGTAACATTTCAACCTGATTTTGCAATATAAAAATCTAAATTAAAGCAACAGTGGCTCACAAATGGTCCAAGCTTTACTGGCAACAGGCAACCTCTGCACAGTCTTTCCTCTTTCAACAGTTTAAAGATGAGCTTTCCTTTGACCCAGGATTGAACTTCAACTCAGTCATTAGCTGATACCCCCTTTCCCACAAGAAATCTTTACCTTGTCTCAAACAGATCATCAGGGTGGTCTGTATAGCTGATATTTGTGATTAAACCCCTCCCACAGTGTTATGTTAGGTGTCCGTTCTGTGAAGTTTGTTGCATTGTAGGAAATACCAGCTGTTTCCTATTGCAAGGCAAGCAGCATCTCCCTCTGTGCATAGAATTCTCTGTAAATGACCACACCAAAGAGGTAGTGCAGTACCTGCTGGAAGATGCTGCACTATTGAATCATTCTTGGTTGTTTTTTTCTGAGGTGCATTCTTATGGGTGTATAAATGAAGATTGAAACTTTACTCGTCTGACAAGATTCTAAGGACTGATACGATATATGAGAAATATATATGGTGCATAATTTTGCATGAGTGTACATCACAGACTGCTGGGGGACTGGAATGTTAAAAGTACTGTCGAGAGTTCTAACACCTTGATTAACATATATTCTGAAGAGCTCACCTGACAGGTGACTGTCGCCACCTGGGATAAAGTTCAGAATGTAAATCAGGGAGAGGAAATGTTTTAAAATGGGCAAACACTGACTAAATATTTTAAAAATTAATATTGTAAATAAAATAAGCACTTATTAATTATGTTATTTCCACTACAGTTTCTCTTTAAGGGAGGTGGGGCCAAAAGAGCCACATTCTCTGGCAACAGGGCAGCTTAATTAAGTATTGCAGCAGAATACCAAGTAGCTCAGGGTGACCCAGAACCACTAGGAAAGTACGTATAGGGTACTAAAAGAGACCGACAAGCCCTCCTACTAAAAAGCAACACTCCGCGTATTTTGCCATCTTAAAACAGAAGATAAAGTATTTGCGATAATTCAGCATTAAGTGAGTAGCTGTGGTTCTCACAATGCATCACTCCTGAATATGCAGATTATCTCTTTATGCCCCTGAAGCCAGACTTACAGTACACCTAGAACTGCTTGTGTATAGCAAGCCTATGGCTTATAATCTTTACAGAGCCACGTCAATCTGACATGCACTGATGAACTGCCTAGCTGAATTTTACACCACATTTCTATTATGTAATACTGTATATGCATGTTACTGACACCTGTCCATCATCATTAGTTTATTATGCTATTGGTAATATCTGCTTGTTGCTGGTATTATTTGCAGGTCATTGATATCTGCCTGCTGTTACCTGCACAGCACTGATATTTGTCTGTTGTTAAGATCTGCCTGTCCATGGTATACTGTACCCACTGTATACTGATAACTGCCTGTAGTATCTCTGATTAACATTTGCCTTTAATTGGTAATATAGTAATATACTGTATAGTAATGTATGTACATCATTTGAAATGGCTTGTCAGAATTTGACTACCACTAGAAAGATTATCTGAGGCACAGTATGCAGGGCACTGAAAAGCTACCATACTACAAGAAACACTTATTTCAATACATTGGGGCCCCTAAAAATGATAAGGTACCTTTGTGCCACAGGTAGTCACCTAATATAGGAAACAACCCCCCGTACCAAGTAGCTAGAGGTACTCCCAGTATGAGTAGACAGGGGGCAACCAAAATAGGTAACCAGATAAGCCCCCTCCCACCCCCTTCCTGAGTTAGGCAGCCTGCCAGAGTATAGGTAGCTTTACCCCATGGCCGGCCTTTGACCTGAGCGACCGGAGCGGTCGCTCAGGGTGCCGGCTTCCAGGGGGGCGTACGTGATGTACAGTCAACTGGACCTGGCCGCATTTCTACCTGCTGGCTGTGGGATCCAGGTCCGTCTGGCTGTGAGTGGTAGCTCCAACCCCTGGTGCCACTGGGGGTGATGGGGCGAAGACTCCAGGAACCTGCTGCTGCCTCTTGCTGAGTTAACCGTGCGTGCCAGTAGCGCTGCCCCTCGCTCACAGGCGATGTCTGATAATCAGAGAGACCTGTTTGTCACTCCTGACTCCTGGCCAGCTTCTGTCCCCAGCTACAACCAGAAAAGTAATGTTCCCCAACTGCCTCCCGGTTTTGGAAGTGGGGGGGGGGGGGGGTGCCTATATACGGCAAAGGGGGATCTGTTTGTATACTATACACTATTTATCAGCCTAGCTATAATGCACTAAAAGGGTGTATTGCTATGTTTTTGGCGTTGCTAAGGCCTCACACTTGACTCACACCAGCCTATAGGCCGGGTAAATACATAGCTTACAACTTCACACTGTATTAGGAAATTTATTCAATTATTTACATTATTTACAGGTATAGCAGTGAATCATGGATAAGTAATAGAGTAAAGAATCAATACATTACCGGATATTGCATCATCACTCCGTATCGGGGGACCAGCGATCGTCAGGAGGCAGCGCATACACAACATCACACAACTCGTCAGTAGTGGAGAGTCCCATCAGAGCAAGGGAAATCTCTCTTTCTTATACTCATAGCTCCACCCATTTTCCCTATTGCATCTTGGGGATCCAACTACGGTTGGATGACTTATAGTCAATATTTTCATGAACAGGACTAGTTCTAGTTAAGTCGTGCCATTCCTGAAACAGTTAATTCAGGGTTACGCGCTTATTGCAACACAATGTTATATAACCATATCACGTGCCACGCATGCTCAGTACTGGTTTGCAGAGGGTGTAGTCGACCATCAGCCTATCCACAACTTGGAAATAGGTTTCATCCCTCGTGATCACTGCGTGATCGCAGCGCAAACAACATGTTTTCATAACTTGTAGTAACCTCTTGGTCTGTCCATGGTTTTCTATGGAGAATGTTTCATTACTAAAAGATACAAGATATGTCCTATCTGCCTACAGACTAGCTTGCTAATGTGTTTTTCTCCTAACAGCCATTCATTCACACAAGCTCTTCAGACTTGTATCACAAAGGGGTATCTGTTTATATATACACTAAAGGGGGGGGATCTGCCTATGTACACTAAAAGGGGGGGGGGGGGATCTGCCTATATACAATAAAGGGGGAATCTGCTTATATAGACCAAAGGGGATCTAGCACATGGGCGTGTGTGTGCACGTGCGTGCGATGAGGATGAATGGGGGGCACCAAAATCTGGTTACGTTCAGGGCGCTGTGAAACCTAAGGCCGGCCCTGCTTTACCCCAACAGGTTGTGTAGTATAGGTAGCCAGATTAGCATACCCAAGTATAGCAGAGGTTTCCAGATTAGCCCCTCCCCCAGGTATAGGTAGCCTGATTAGTCCCCAAAGTAGAGTATAGGAAGCCAGATACAACCCCCCCCCCCCCCTCAAAAAAAAAGTATAGGTACCGTAGCCAGATTAGCCCGACAAAGTATAGCATAAGTCACTGGATTCTTTTCAGATTCTCATTCTAGGTCAGGGTCTCAGACAGCATTAGTAGCTAGTTGCATACTGTAAATTGTCATCTACATGTCTCTTTACAGATTTCCTTGAAATCCCATTACATACATCAGCTGAATGTGTTGCTCGTCAGTACTGTTGCACGATTGGCATGATGTCTGTGAATGGATGTCTCCTGGCATGGCTATATCCCACTTTTTCCACCTCTATCTTGGGAGTGAGGAACTCTCATCTAGAATAGAATGGTCATTCTTTCAAAAGCTGACATACATGAATTAGGTAGGTTTTGAGGCTGATTAATCATGGGTAAGGCACTGACTGAGTCTAATTCATCACAGAAAGCTGTGTAATTCATGTCAGGATTTAGATGGATGAGGTGAAAACTGTTCTCTAGAACTAGCGATCAGCTGAAAGACTAAGCTCACTCCATAGAACAGATTGACCATCAATGCTCAATATTCAGAATTGTCTTTAATAGCTGCTAAAGCATTTGTGCACGTCCTTTGTCTACACACTGAACAGTGGAGTAACTACTTGGGCAGCAACCCCTGTGGCTCTTCTTAGTGGAGTCTGGTGGCTATCAGTGCAGAGTGCACACAGAAGTGTTAGCGGAAGTATTGCATATTTCCTAGAAGGTGACCCTCTTATGCCGGAGAAACAGAAAGACTTTATCCTTGAAGCTATCGATTTTATTTTGAAATCTAATTATTTTAGTTTTTTAGGCGATATATACCTACAGGTCAGGGGGACCGCCATGGGGACTCGGTTCGCGCCGAGTTTTGCGAATCTCTATATGGGTTGGTTGGAGGACACACATTTGGTCTCCAGGCAACCCGTTCGGCGCGAACCTAGTCCTCCATAAACGTTTTATCGACGATATTATATGTATCTGGAATGGCCCTTTGGAAAAACTGAATGATTACATCCACTATCTAAAGCCAACATCCATCATACAACTATTGATTTTTTAGATTTAACGATTTTTACAGATACATCGTCAGACAAGATTTTTACTAAAACCTTTTTTAAACAAACAGACTGTAATGGTTATCTTAATTTTAAAAGCGAACACTACAAGCCATGGCTAAAGAACATCCCGTACGGTCAATTTAAGCGCATTAGAAGAAACTGTTCCGAAAAAAACGATTTTGACCAACAATCGGAACTTATAAAAAAGAGATTTTTACATAAACAATATCCACCTAAGATTGTCTGTGATGCACAGAAAAAAGCTGGCAGCCTATCACAGCAGGATTGCTTACAAACAAAATTGAAACAACATAACAATACCGATATAGAAAGAAAGTTGAATATCGTTATGAATTTCTCCAGCCAACATAAAGAATGCAGAGAAATACTCGAAAAACACTGGGGCCTCCTACTTAATGATCCCTTACTCAAAACAATACTCCCACCAAAACCTAAAATCACCTATAGACGAGCAAAAACCATACGAAATATAGTGGCACCTAGTAGACTGAAGGAGAAGCAGGAGAAGAGTACCTGTACACTAACAAATACAACAAAGAACGTCTCTTTCTGCTGCAGAGGAAACAAATGTCTATGTTGCAAAAATATGCAAAATGGCCGAAAGGAGTATAAATCATCCATCAACAACAAAGTCTGGCAGATCAACCAGCGCCTGACCTGTAAATCAGACTATGTAATTTATTTGCTGGAATGCCCTTGCAATTTACAATATATAGGCCGCACCAAACAAAAATTGCATAAACGTATTCATAAGCATAGGGAAAACATCAGAAAGGGCTATTCAAAACACAGTGTCTCTAAACACTTTGATGACTTTCATAATAGAGACCCCTCTTTAATGAAGATCACCATCTTAGAACAAATTTTTGATGGAAACAAATTCAACCGTTTTAGGAATCTCTGTAATAGAGAGACCTTTTGGATTTTACAGTTAGAAACTTTAACACCAGATGGTCTGAATGTTGCAATTGAAAATATGGTGAACTAGAATCTGTATTATAGTTTTATAATTTTCTGGTTGAATACAGTGAAAAAACCTGCCTTTCTGTATATATGATTATATTGCAATTTTTATTTATTTTTTATTTATTTATATTTTTTTCCCATTATGCATTCATAATTACCATTAATGTTTCTTTCATTAATCCAACCACAGAGTATCCATTATAGTCCCAGTGGTTGTTTTTACCCTTTGTGGTTTTTTGTTTGGGTGCTTTGCTGTCACCTGGAGAACCTGTGTGCTTATTGCACCTTAACAATCTGATCAATATTTTTTATATCCTTTATAAACTGCAATGAAGCCAGTTATGGCTTTTTTAAAATTTCTTACATTTTATCACATTTTTTCATATGTATATATACAAAACAATTCCCACCCATTATTTATCAATACCTTTTAACTCCAGTAGTTTTATTATTTAACTTGATTTTATCATAGTTAAACTTGGACTTTTTTCCCTCCAAGACTGCAAAGGATTTTGGGATTTGTATTTGCATACCTACATGCATTGGCCAGCTTGTTACCTTTGTTAACCAATCACAGTCTGTCTTATTGTATTTAAATGTACTGAACACTTGTACAAATGTTTTTCGCCTGAAGAAAGGAGAAAGCTTCTCTCCAGAAACGCGTTGCGTAATAAACATTTTATTATTTTTTCAACCAAACACGGACTTTGCCGTGTATTCTTTCTGCACGCACTGCACCTTCCAGGAACCTTCAGCAGCACACTCTATCCCCACACATAGTGGGAGTTCAGAGTTCAGCTAACAAACTTGCACACATAGCCTCCAGGCACTACATCCAGCAAGACCCAGTGAGCGGCCATCTATGGAGATCAGCTGATGTGACCGATCCTGTTTGAAAGCACCACTGCTGCCTGCGTCCCCGGCATAAAGAGGGACAATGCTAGACTGCTGACAGACCCATATGGGCTAGTCAGTCAGTCCTAAAGGTGAGATCATTCCCCGGTAGGCTTGCCAGGGACAACTGCTACCCTTCTGAGTACGCTCTCCTCTCTCTCCTCCCATTCCCCCACCCCTTGTCTATACAGATACTTGCACCACTATCCAGTGGCTTCCAGAGAGCGGCACCACCATCATTTTCATCTTCAGCCTACACACTGTACAACGCCACTACAGGATGCTCCCCTGTATATACAGGAGTCTTCTATATATACACTGCCCAGTGTATATGGGACACTACCTACTGCAATTTACCCATCAAGGCATACAATGTCCGCCTTGCTCCTCCTCTCCTCAGATTCACATTGCCATGCTCCAATGCTATCTGTACTGCAAGGGGAAAATGGCGCCTCTGGGAGCGGCGGGTCACTTCCGAGGGACATGGTGGTGCACCATGACCATGATAGTGCACTATCTATACTGCAATGGAGAAATTGTGCCATTGGGAGAGGAGGGTCACTTCTGGGGGACATGGTAGTGCACCATGCCCCAATGCTATCTCTACTGCAAAGGGAAAATGGCACCACTGGCAAAGGAGGGTCACTTCTGGGGGACATGGTAGTTCTGGGAGGGTGAAATGGCAAAGGCAATAATGGGAGGGGGGTGGAACTGTTGGAGGTGGCATGGCTATATTGAGAACAGGTGGTCATGTTCATACTAGGGGCAGGTAGAGTGGCTTATTGGGGAGAAATATATTTTAGGGGAGGACATAATCCTGTTTTGGGAAGGGGGGGAGGGGTTCAAGAAGGCTGTGGTTGCTTTGGGATGGAGATGAGGGGCGTAAGGTTTACAGTGGCAGGCAGCACACATGTTGCACTATGGCAGTGAAGAATAGTTAAGGTGGATGCACAGAGCTCCATATGACCTCTGGCTATGGAGGACTCTACATGCACAGAGCTGGGGTTTACTGGAATTATCAACATGTGCAAGGGTCATTAATGTTTTGCTAGCGGGCCCACAATTGGTAGTTATGCCCATCTCTGAAATTGGCTTTGTTGTTTCCGATCTCTTGTAACATTCACAAGATTAAGCAGTGCTAGCCTAAAGGGAACCAGTTTGTACCCCCTTTGCATGTCTCCTTTTATGTGATTTTGTGTAGCAATAAACCTGGAAGCATTCGGCCTTGGTGCACATCACTTTTTCTTCTACCTACACTACTGGAATTCTGTCCGCTGGAGCACACTGTATCTTTCAGGACCAGGTCACAGTGTACACAGCCCACATTTAGTGTCAGCCTATCGTATTCTGCTACTGAGACCTAACCTAAAGAGGGTTACAAGGGCACTAAATTGTATAAGTTTGTGGGCTCTACTTTCACAAGAGGACAGTGTCAGTGCTATGCCTGGAAAGCCATCCATGGTGAACTGAAACACAAAGTCAACACTAGATATTACTAAATACTCGGGAAGGGTAGGAAAGCTCTTGACATGAGAAAGAAAAGGACAACACAATTACAGACTATTTGCAATGAATCCAGGGATTGAAGGGATGGGGAACATGATGGAAAATAACAGGAGGCTGATGATGGGAAATGTCTTTACAGCAAGTGGTAGTATGCCGAGCGATGGATGGCGCTGGCTCCGTGTTTTCATGCTGTTATGAGCATTTTTCACAACTTGGGCAAATGTGCTATTTTATGCTGGTCATCTCACACAGTAACATTAGTACAAAGTTTTCAGAGCGAAGAGTCATTTTCTCCTATTTCTGCAAGCATTAGACTCCCACGTACCAACTGTTACCTGGAAGAACTTTCTTCCCTGGTCTCCATAGTGCGAGGCAACATATGGGCCATTCTTGTCTTTGTCTAGAAAAGTGAGCAATAGAATAGAGCTTGATGATAAATGGTTCATTTTGTGCAATTGTGATATTGTGTGTTAGCAGGTGTCATGAATAAGATGATGTAAAATAAATTTTCCGGTAAATGAAAGCATCTTCTATGTTAAGTGACTTAACTCGTGCAGGACTGATTGCGTGTCATTACTAATGTGCTGTGAGAATGTGTGTGACTATATTCCTCTGCTTCTGAGATATGCTGCACATTGACGTAAGGAGGCTATTCATTCCTCAGCTGTATTAGTCTTATCATCATGAATCACCTATGAACATTTACTGCAATTTAAATACAAAGTACCACCATAAGCTTACTTGAAGTGTTAACATAGGAACAGAGGTTGCAAAGGCCTCAAGTGTTATCTTTTCCGGTTTATGGGGGCCTATAGAGCTATCCTTCCATGCAGGGGCACATCATGGGCCCCCCTGCCAAATTTTGATGGGCCCCCCCAATGTTCTGATCCCTTCCCTTGCCTCCCCTCTTTGCCCTTCATGGCCTTGGGACTCTTCTCACAAGGCCCATCATGATCTTCACACACATAAGAAGTGTAGCCACAAAAACACCTGAAGTATAGTCCCCTGTATCGATTCAGAGGAAAGGAAGGGTAGTAGTTGGGACCCCAAAACAGCTCTGGGCCCTCCCCTGCGATTGTATAGGCTGCTCCACCCTAGTTACGCCCATGCTTCCATGCTTTCACACCAGAATGACTACGTGACTGCCTGACCCTTCAGTTGGCCAATGATCCTCTTCATATGTTATGCAGTTTAGCTGCCTGAGCTGGAAGGGTAAGCAGCCTCAGACTGTCACACCTAAACTGCTCACAGAACCAAAATACAAAAGAGCTGAATGTTTGCTCTCCAGCACAGTAGTATTCTTGTAGCTAAAAAAAAAAATTCAGGATGGGGAATATGCTGATTAGTATGCCAGCTTTATTGACTTCAAACTAGCAAACAGAGAATATACTGCTGCTGTGCCTCTGAGAAACTAGTATGAGTGCGAGGAAGTAATTGAGAGTCAAGCAGAATGGGGTGTAAGAGACATCCTGGACAATTCCTGAGGGACAAAAACAAGAGCCAAGTTGGATTATCTTGCGATTTAGAAAATATTTTAGTTTCAAAGTCCGCTCAATAATGTTCCCAAGTCTTTTAGGCAAAATGGCATGGATGTAGCCCTGCACTGATGCCAGGATCATGGCTACAAATCCAACCTTTCTATTGTCTCCATCAACCCATGGTCTTAACTAGGCTTCTGTACAGAGCAGAAGAATCTTTAGCTATGTTTAGAAGTTAAAAGTGGTGGTAGATTACTCAAATCAAATTTCTAAAATTAATTGCTAGAGATGGTCAGGGAGATGCATTACATTTGCTTACAAGCCAGAAATACTGTTTTATGTAGCTTGAAACTGGATCAGCTACATTCTGCAGAAAACGCATTGACTGGTTCAGTACATAGCACAACCATCCTGTGCGGTGCTCTATAATGTACAATATGAATACAGGTACATAATATAGACACTGGTAATTACAGAGCTGGTTGTCAACAAAAACGCCACAGTGACTGGTACAGGTCATTACGGATGGTCAATGAGATGCAATAGTTCCGAATTGATGCAGAATTATACACATTTTGCATGCAAATGTATGCAGCTTGTAAAATGGATCAATTAACTGAAGCTGAGGTGGAGTTCAATAAGTCCATTTTAAAGTTGCATTCATCTGGAGAGTCCTGCATCAAACTCGTAAATTATTTGCATCTCATTGGCCATCAGTGAAAAATGTGCTTTGTAAGTAATTCCCAGTAGAATAGGGAAGCTTACTGGGAATGCTCATACATATTCCACAGAAATGAAATTCCCGCATTTCTGATCGATACTCAGATATTTCTGCGGAAATACCTAATTACCGCAACTCAGTAATTTTAGCCCAATCACAGAACTCGAAAGCATTGGACCAATCAGAGAATGCAGAGTCAATTTGGAAGTATTTGGCCAAACGGAATAAAAAAAAAAAAAAACTCCTCAGAAAATGGAAATCTGATTTCTGCAGAAATACTGCATTACTACAACTCAGTAATTTTAGCCAATCACAGAACTCAGAAGCACTGGACAAATCAGAAAATGTAAAAAAAAAAAAAAAAATGGACCAAAAAAAGGGACGCCTTAGAAATCTGTGTAATCGGTACTAGCGGAAATGAGAATTTTCACAGAATTGGAAATCTGCATTTCCAAACATTCCTTAAAATAAATGCAAAATGTGAGGAGGGGACTCTAGTGGAGGACAGAAGGTGGCTGTACACAGTGAAGGTTGCAGTTGGACTGGTATCTGGAAATTAGTGAAGCGTATGGAGAAGAAGGATGTTGGAGGTTTTTGCAGGCTAAAGTTAGAATTTTAGATAGATTTTTCTAAATTCATTTACTCACTCTTTACCCTCAGCATTATTAGTGTAAGGAACAGGAGATGCTAGTTTACACCATTTTTGTGTTTACTGGATTTCACTCTGGATATGTTGGTATGCAGTGTACATATTAGCACTTCATTGAAGAAAATCTGTAGCAAAGTAAAAGACTTCTCTATGGAGAGGGAAGGCTCTGGATCTCATAGAGCCTTCCCTCTCCTCTCTCGGTGTCCGTGTTTTAGCACTGTCCCCAGTTAAACCTTGCTGTCTCAGAAGACTTTGGAAGCACTTGGGATGAGAGTGCTTCTGAAGCTTCAGGAGGATCCTCTAAGGCATATTTGACCAGTTGGTCTAATACGGGCAATGGGGTGGCTGCACTGGGAGGAGGACACCATGAAAGTACAGGGAAGGCTGTATAGCAGGGATGGGCAAACCTTTTCCTCAGCAGGCTGCATTCCTCTCCTCCCTCCCAAGTTGCAAGCGGTGCATAAGACTCACTCAATCGCACCTTCCATCATCCATCTGCATGGCAACGGCAGCGTCATGTGACACGCTGGCACATACTGCTAGCGGGTCACATGACGCCTCTGTTTCTCTGGAGATCACACTGGAAGCTGTGATTGGGTGAGGGGCCGGTTTCCACCTATCCGGCATGTGTCATTAGGCACCGCTCACAACTGCAGGGAAGGAGGGAGGAATTCAGCCCTTTATAGGCAGGCCAAATTCAAAACACTATAGGCTGGATACTGCCCACGGCCATAGTTTGCACAGCTCTGCTCTATAGGATCTAGATCCTTCCCACTCCATAGGTGAGTATGTGACTTTTTTGCTTCAGTTTTACTTTAAACATCTTAAGACTGCTCTACAGAAAGACCACAACACATCCATACGTCCAGCCACATTAGGAATAGGAAGCACAATCACACAAAAATCGCACTGCAATGTGATCACGCAACCTACATTTTCCACTTGCTGTGGTTGTGCTATGAACCATTGGGAAAGGAGTGCGGTTGCACCAAAAATCATGCAGCAAGACGATTGCAATTTGGGAAAACTAAAAACGCAGTAATGGAATGTCAGCACTGCAATTTACATGTAAATCGCGGTACTGTTGCATTCGGCAAAATAGCTATGACCCGCCTTTTGGAGCGGATCGCGGCAAGTGGAAAAGCAGCCTTAATCATCTCTGAGGAATGTAAAAACATCTCAGAATCTAATTTCATTACTCCCCAAATAGTGAATCTTTCATTAGAGCAGACCATAAAAAGTAAGAAATAAATCATTCTATTCACAAGTTTTGAACAGAAAACCCCCAGGAAACAGAATTCCATTACTTCAGCAGCTGAAATGAGACCCATTAAAAGATTCAGAGGAGGGATTGCCAAGTATGAACAGCTGCCCAATCACTTGTGAGCAGCTGCAGCATGTAGAGATTCAGGGATTACCATTTCGGACTCCAGGAAAAATCTATAATCAGCAGAGAGGAGCCCGGGAGCAGGAAACATTTAACTGTAATAGCCATTGTGGCGTTCATGCCTCCGGCCTGTAGGTGTCTCCTAAATCACTGTAGATCAGGGTTCCAAATCTATGCCGCTTTAATGCCTGGTGCACACAGTGCAATTTCCCATTAGAGATGTCCCAAACGGGTTCCAGGCGAAATTTAGGTGGTTCGCATTCGCCGGCGAAGGTGAACTTTTGCGGAAGTTCAATTCACCCCATAATGCTCCATTGAGCAGAACTTTGACACAGTCAGCAGGCACATTGTCACCAATCAGACTACACTCACTCTTGGAGCCCCACCCCCCCCTTATAAAAGGCAAGGTTCTCATGTCGTTTTACTCACTCGTCTGCCTACAGTAATTAGTTTAGGGACAGCTGCTGACAGACTCTGCTAGGGAGAGTTTAATTAGACTCTTGTAGGCTTATTCCTAGCTAATTGTTATTCCTTATA